>NW_005054328.1:2575287-2593225 GCF_000277835.1 Geospiza fortis | reverse complement strand
AAGGACTTTTGTAATGGAAATGCAAGACTAAGACGCAATTTTTAGCCTCTGCATTTGCAATATGAAGGTTTTCCAACTAAGTACCAGGATAATCAAGTTCCTTGAAGGAGTATCTTTCAAGAAAGCAGCTGCCAGTAGTTGAAATCTAATAGGATAGTGCTTTAACTTGGAAGATACATAATGCCTTTCTACAGCTTAAGGGCAGTACAAGTGTTTAGAATTCATATTTTTGGATCCATTAATTTATCTTAGATCAAAGAAGTCAGCTAGTAATATGCCCTTTGGTACCAAGTAATCACTTCTGTATCTTTGTAATATTAGATAGGATGCTGTACTTGGAAAAAACACATTGCATACACTACTGATGCTGTAAAGCTGGTGAATCCTGATAAGAAGAATTATTGAATTATTGTTTCCTTTTTTTTTTTGTCTTGGTATTAATGAAAAGCCATTTTACATTCCCTTGAAAATACCTACCAGTTCAAAAAGAAGTGCATTCACTTTTGTCTGCCCTCTTTAAATCTGTGCTTAGGTAATAAAGCAGAGGCATACAAGCTAATATATTATTTGTTTGCAATTAAGGCAACATTAATTTTTCAGCACTCTTTTTTAGTGAGAGCACAGCTTCAAACTTCTCAGCTTGATGACAGTAAAGCAGTGATATAGACTCCCAGCTATTCATCTTTCAAAGATTACCTATGAGAAACTGTGCTGAGGCAAGATATCAGTATCTAGTTTCAAATTTCATCTCCCAGCTTTCAGATTTTGGTTGGGCATGGTTCTATCATTTCTACAACTCAGTAGATCTTCACAGTAGTCTCCAAAGAGTAAGCATGTCAAATTACACAGCAGTTAGAGTTTAAGCAGACATTGTTCTGTTAGGGGCCAAGAGCCTCTTCCTCAAATTCCTGGGAAATGTACCATCGTAGTGTTCCATCTTACCTTCTCCAGACAAAAGCTTTTTGGAGCTTTGCTTTTCAATGTAGAGACAATTCCAGTTTCATGAAATGGTTTTAAAAGCCCTAAATGAAACAAAACCCATGTGTGAAATTTCATTACTGGTAAAAAACTGAGCTGTGCTGAGATGGACTGTTGGCTGCAGTTACTATATCCAATCTAGCTAGTCTCCTCTGAGAAAATGAGGATAGATACTGCCAATAAAAAGAAAATGTGAATTGTGTTTTAGCTGTTTGGGTCATGTTTAAAAGCAATCGACACATTTGGGGGGTTTGGTACAATAGAAGATGGTAACAGTGGCTATAAACCACAGTTCAAAGAGATACATCTTCAACATAATCAAGCGCTTGCAAAAGGATATGAAAATCTAATTAGATAATTTCCCCCCCCCCCCTTTTTTTAGGTGTTCACTAGCCTGCTTGGGGAACTTCTGCAGTCAGTTCAGGTTTGCCTTAGCTGCTGCTGTCATCAGCATTAATTACAGAGATGTTAATTTTGCTCCTAGTCAGCAAAACCACAATAAAGTGTAGTCTAAGATATGTTTCCATAACTGCAGTTGTTCACATTTTGCTACAGTGATATTAACAGTGTGCAGTTGCTGTGGGCTGTAAGATGCCTTTGTCCCAATAAGTTTCTGATTAGATGGCCAAGCATGATTAGCTGAAGTCTGAGCTGTCCAGCAGGAAAGGCAGAGCAGACACTTCCTTGAGATGCATTTGTGTCACTTGGTGTTAATAATCATATCCTTGGTATTTACACACCCAGTTTGTCTCTACAGCTTTTATCAAAGCTTTCTTCTCATTTCCCAGCCTAACCCATATTTCTTCCCCTCTGGAAGACTGAATGAGGACAGGGACATTGAAGACCAGCTACTTGATTTGCTTATAGTAGAGTCCTCAAAGCCATCATTTGAGGAACAGCGTGGTCCTTTATGTGACAAAACTAGGGGGTTTGCCCCCCCTTTTTGGAGGATTTGGAGCAGGGCCAAAGATTTGTAGAGTTTCTGCCATAAGGTGACAGAATTCTGTGGGCTGTTATCAGAAGAGCAGCTTCGTCCTGCTGCTAAGACACATTTGTAAAAGAAAAATGCCCTTGCCTTCAGCTAAACCATAGAGCATTGCACACTGGAAGTAAAGAGCAGAATGCTCTAGAGGAAGAAAAACAAGAAGAAAAAATATAAGAGTTATTTATCCAAACACAAAAAATAATATAAATTTATTTTTTATTAGACTCACCAGCATGCTGAGCTCTAAACTGAGTAAACCAGGGCTTCAGCCAGGGCTGCAGAAGGCAGAAATTGAGCTTGACTGCTGCTCATGCCATGGGATGCAGCTGCAGGAAAATCAACTGAGCACTGTGATATTCTCATGTGGGTGAAGATGGACCTGTTTATACCCAAGTTAACTGGATGGTTGGAGCTAGAGCCAAGAACCTCTACAGAGGTACCATGTGGTAATGGAATGAGTCATTGCTGCGGACAGGAAATGATGGAAACCAGGAAGCCCAGCAGGAACACGTGGACAGCATTCAGCATGGCAGTGATTGTGAGTGAGCTGGAGATGTGCACTGATGTGAACAGGCATGTTCTCCTAAGCCACCAAATTAACAGGATACACAAAACTTGAAGAATTTTAAAAGAGTGAAAAATGTGGCATGCCCTTGCTAGAAAGGCAATGAAGACCAAAAGCAGACATGCTGTTCAGACATTAAAACATCTAGAAAAACTGCAGCTGTAAGTTTTCCTTTTTTCCACAAGGCTGAAATTTTAGACAATGCAACAAGAATGCAAACTTACACACAGTTCAGCTACAGAGAATTTTTTATCAGTTCCAGCTCCAGCAGAAATGTTTCAATACACACCCACAAGGAAATGCTTGGAGCAGTAAGAATTGAGGCTGTCATTCAAAAAATCTCGCACTGCCAGTTCTGCTGATTACTTTCACGTGATGGGGAAAAAACACCACAGGAACTGCTAAAGATAGAGTGTTGGGAAAGACAAAGACCTTCACAAGGAGGCAGAGCAGATGGATGGACTTCAAAACAGTCACTTCTCACTGCTGACGAATGTTAAAACTTAAAAATCATCCTCCACCTCTGCTCAAGGTTTAATTTCTTTTGCTACAGAAGAAATTAATCTTAATGACTTCTGCAGTTGCTTGTTTTCTGAAGAAAGTTAATGGGACCTGCCAGCTCTTGTTCTCCCTGTCATATCTGCTGACATCATTGAGAAGAGGAGCCTGCAAGGTGTAACACCTCTGTTTAGAACCACAGCTGCAACAGACACACAGAGACATCCCTGTTCCCACATTGCTTTGTTTATGCTAAGCAACAGGTCTCCAGGGGGGGTCTGGACATTTGTCTTGCTGTCCAGAAGAGGAAATTACAGTCCCAAACAGTTCCTTTGAAGAAAAAAGATGTGGCAGAGGTGCATTGCTGAAAAATGGATAGGAGGAATATTTTGAATCCTGACAGTTCTCAGCTAGATAGAAACCTGACAGCTCATTTTGGGAAAATTATAAAAATCATCATAAAATACTTCAGGGTGGGAAGGACCCTCAGAGGCATCTAGTGCTACCCACAGCTGAAAGCAAGGCTTTAACTAACTTTAGTGTTAGATCAACTTCTTCAAAACCTTTTTGAGTTTGGGAAATTTCCGGGAGTGGAGGCACTACAGTGTCCTAAGCAATGTGTTCCTGTGTTTAGACAACTTCACTGCGAAATTTTTTTGTGGTGGTGGTGGGGTTTTTTATTTCTGGGTTTTGGGGTTTTTTTGCAAATGTAGGGGCTTTTTCCTTTTTTTAAATATGAGGGAGTAACCTGGAGAGCAATTTAACATTGACATAGGCCATAACTTAAGAACTAATAAGTAAACCATCTGTGTTCCTCACTGCATAAAGAATTCAGTTTCTCAAGAGGACTGTGGAAAGATTATGAAGGACCTCTTGTAAGCTAAGGAGAAATTCTCCCCCTTTGTGATGGAATTTTTCAAATACACTACAGTATTACATGTCAACAAAAGCCCTCTGCATTTTTGTGCACAAGCCAGCAAGGCTGCTGTCAAATCATACAAGCTTTCTTAGGAAAAGCTTGGGAAAAGCCTGTCTTAGCAAACCAGCTTAACACACAAAGAGACACAACTTCTGCTCAGGCATCGGGTCTGATGAGGCGACAATCAGGTGCTTAAGAACGACCTCAGACTTTCTGTTCTCCGTTAGGAAGGATCCTCACCGAGCAGCACAAGCTGACCCTTACAGTCAGCACTATTCCCTTTTCTTTTGAAGCAGGATGATGCCAGCACAGTCTAAACAAGTCAGTTCTTAAATATTGAGGAAGATTAAACAGGAAAGCCTTATAAATATGATTGTCTGGCAAAAGATTTTGGGAATATGGAAACTATAAGCGAGATTGAAATGAAAGCAAACTTTGAGATCCCTTAGTTACTGAACATAGTTAGTGAGAATCAGAATATTCAACACAGAAGATGATTTATTGTATTGTAATGGGAACTTCGCTCTCTTAGCTCTTATCTCTTAGCTCTTACCTCGTCTCTTATCTCTTGCCTTTTACGCTCTTACCCCTTTTACTCTCTTATGCTTTTACTCTCTCACCCTCTCATCCTCTCTCCCCTTCTCTTCTCTGGGGCCTGCAGCTTAACAGTTAGTGAACACAATAAGATTGATGGCAAGGAAGCTCAAATGGCCTTGATGGGAGGGAAACCCAAAAAAACCCCAAACCCACTCAATTCATCACAGTGAAAGGACAAATATATCATTGGGCTAAGCAGACCTAGGGTTAACAGATGTCAAAACGTCCTGCCTCTGATAGGACTTTCATACTTACAGCTCAGACTTGGGTCCAGAGTGTCTGGCAAACATGGGTAAAACAAACATAGCAGGTACTGAACAACTGAGTCACAGAGTAGAGAGCTCAAAACACTGTGGTCACCTCAGCACACTGATACCACCACACAAAAGGACATTCAGTACTTTTTCTTCTCTTTTTATGACTTGCTACAGGATAACAAAATTTGTTTTATAATGCAGCTCCCTAATAGCTTTGGAGGCCGATTAAATGTTTTATTTCTGTGTCAGCTATTAATTTATCCCAGGGTTACCCATGGCTTTATGTTTCAAATCAATAGAGATTATCTGTTAAATAACCTTTAAGGAGATGGGCAAGCAATGCAGCACTACAGCTCCCAGAAAATGGTTTTATCTCTTATTAACTCAGTAAAATCACGACAGGCTTTCAAGGTATGCAGGGGTGAACTTTTTAAACCAAAAGGGGAGCATTGATTATCTGAGGCCATTTTATTATGAACAACACAATGATAACTAACACCATACCAGTGACCTCAGGAAAGAACACAGAAGCTGAATGTCACAAAAGCAAAGGCATCCAGAAGGGTTCTCTTCTTCCTCCAGTCCCATCACCCAACATTTGGGTTTTGTACAGAGCCTTTCATGCAAGAGCACTTATAGAGGCCAGTCATAGGGGTCTGGGGATAACAGATAACAAAGCCACTCCAGGACTAGGTCCACTCAGGATAAAGAAAATTTTTCAAGGAAATGGACTGGAAAGAGGGGTTGCAAAGGTCTGACCCATCTTTATAGTCTTTGTGGTGCCTACACAGAATATCTGAAACTTTTGCTCAGGGAATGAAAAAGTCTTGCAAGGTCAACTAATACACAACTATCACACTTCCTTTCTCCCTAAATAGTTCAGCTGTGGCTGTTTATAAAAATATAATTTGAAAGATAAAATAAGTCAGACTTATTATTATACTTTTATGATAGTATATAATATGTACTGTTCCAAAGTTTTCCAGACTTCTGTTCTGCTCCCATAATGTTAGTGCCTCACAGTTCTACAAGAAAGTTGCAGACAAGCAGCTATTTTGATGGAATAATATGTAAAAGAACCCATTTTCTCATTCTCTTCATCCTTTTCCTCTTAGATCTGTTCCTGGCTCCTCATTCCCTAACCTAAATTCCCATGAAGTCCATATAAAACCACAGAATAATAATCACAAGTTCTGGTAAATACCAGATTTGAGAGGGTACTGCTTCACCCTCAGTATTTCCAAAAGTGGTGAAGAAACACATTTGTTATAATTGTGATGTCATCCACTGCTTCTGTAGGCAGTAGCGAAGGCCTTAATGGAGAATCCAAAATATTTTTATATTAAAGATGCCTTAGATATGTTCAGCTTTCAAACTTTCAAAATATATTTATACCCAGTCTGCAAACAAAGCCACACTGTTAGAAAGATCAGGAGAGCAGGAGTGGCCTGAATAAATGAGAATGGGCAAAAGTCACAGGAATGACATTTTAAGGATATTCAGTGAGAATTATGTCAGACTGCAGGACTTTGTGCATGCATGTGTGTACATGAACCCAAGACCTGGGGCGTGCAGGGAAATCCTTCTCTGAAAATTTCCTTTTTTATTGTGTATGAATATAATGGCTAAGACACTTAGATAGCAGCTTGTGAATGATTTATCTTGTTTGTAATTATTGACAACTTCAATCAAACATCTTGCTATTATTTAACATGGTATTTGCTACTAATTAGCGCCCAGTTTAGTTTTCTTTCCTGAGCACAAGCAACATCAGCTCCTCAGCAACCAGAGAAGTCAGACCGATATTTCTTCCCCTTCCCACCCTCTTTAGGAGTAACCTGTCACACAAACAACAATTATGCCAGAGGACTGATGATACAACCTCACATCAGTGTAAAGGTCTCTGCAGGGGAGCCAAGGCACCACAGACTCTGGAGACTGACTTCCAGCTCTGATGAGACAGCAGAGCCTGTAACGAAGAACGAGGAGGAGATGGATGGAGACGGACTGCTGGGAAGGTGACAGTGTGGTGTCTGTACCCGCTGCACTAACAAGCTGGTGCCTGACTAGGATATCAATGACTGTGTAGATAAAGGTGATCCAGCAGGTGTGATTTATTGGGATTCTCTGCAACTGACAAGGTTCTTCCAGAGAATTTATTATAGGAACTAACAAGATCTAAGGAAAGGTCCTTTTACAAATTTTTGTGTTCCTATTGTTTTAATAACCAAGCTGGCTGGAAATCCCTGAAGACCTAGCCCATAAAATCTGCTGCTCTTTAGAACATGGTGAAGACACAAGTACCACTATTTACCTTTAGACCATAGGGAAACCCCTTAAAAAACCTTACATCTTCTATGAGGAAAACCAAGGCCCTGCAAAGTAAAGAAACATCAGCTGCAATGTCAAATCTAAACTACTGGAAAATCTAAATGCCTTCCCTGGGTACCTCTAATAGGCCATGTTTTCAGATTTACATTTCTGTAAACTGTGAGTCTACATGAAAACTCAGCATCAGCTTAGGGAAAATAAAGTGTAACTCTACATGGGTAGATGTAATCCGACTTTCCTCTTGTAAATGCTGACAGTAAGCAGTCCACCTCTACAGTTCCTCACCCAGCTGCACCTGTACTTGATAAATAAATATTCTTTTACTGCTCATTTTCCTTTCTTCCCTCCAACCATATCCCCTTCACTCACAGCTTTAGTGTTGGTGGGTTTTGCCCTACCTACCTTTTGCATTTTTCCTGAGAAACTACCCAATCTGATGATTTCATTAATTCAGTTGTAGGAACCTCAGTTCATAAAGCTGCTTAGTAGATGGATGCTCAGTAGGACTCAACCCTGCTGCTCTCACCCATAGCTTTTGTGAGTGTTTAGCTGTAGACATAGCATTTTAACTACTACCTTTCCAAACACCTTGTAGAAGCACCATGGAGAAGAGAACAGGAACACTAATGAGACTTGAGTTTCCTTCTTAGCCTGTGAACCTGTTAAGTTACAGCAGCTTCAAATGATTGGTAGGGAAAACAATATAAAATCCTCATATTCTTCAAGGATGAATCTTTAAGATGTTCAGCAATAGATGAGGCCACAGAGCTCTTTCTATGCCCAGCCTGGTTGAATCCATTCCTAGAGTGGTCTCCCTGTGCCAAAAGCCCATAGAGGACCTTATAGCATGGAGGATGTGTATTTCCCTATTCCCCCTCAGAAACCCATCACCCTTCATGGAAGAGGAGATGAGGAAGTGCAGTTTCAGCCTCAGGCCTTGGGCTTAGATTCCTCCATTTTCAGCCTGCCCTTTGATGAGAGCACCTGTGCTTTCCTCTCAATCTCTCTTTCTTCAGCTCTTCTCAGGTCTAGTATGGCAGATGGCAGCAGGCAGGGCAGGGGCTGGGGCTCAGGAATCCCCATGAGAGCACACAGAGAGCAGAGAAAGAACTGACAAGAGAGCAGTTGCAGAGATGGATTCACCACAGAGCAAGAGGAATGATTTCCTGTAGTTAAGTAACATGCAGAAATTTTGGGTGGGGAAGGAGCCTGAACACTAAACAATGTGAAGTATTGGGATGAAAATTTGCAGTGGCATAAAACCAAAATGCTATCGGCCGAAGGAGCTGTTCTGATTTTTTCTACTTATCTCAGGAAAAAACTTAGGGGGTCCACAATTGCTCCAGCATGAGAACTCTGGCAGCCTTCAATATTTTCAGGTGATTGTTTGGCAGCTTGACTAATATTGGCTTTCTTCAGTCTTCCATGAGCAAATAGATGTTATTTTCCACTTATCTCTCTTCATTGCTCTTTTAGAATCTGTTTTCAAATAGAAATCTGTCATTTTTTCCTAGTGAATTAAGAACTCATACATGCAAGTTATTTTGACAAGAACAAACCTACCACAAAAATCTTATTTGCAAGAATTACAGTTCTGAGATATAGTGAATCTTGCTACATCAAATTTTTATGAGAAGTGAGTGTTCAGCTATCACAAGGCCATTGCAATGTGCCAGAAACCTAATGACAAATAAACCTGATATGGGTTCCCATCCACACAGGCATAAATCCTTTGCAAATGACAGAAACTAGACAAGCATCTCAGGTGGAGCCCATTTAACCTAATTTAGACATTCAAATTAGTAGTTACATAAGACTGCTAGCAGTTCCATCCTTTGCAGTCAGTAGAAAGAAATAACAAGTGAAAATCCATGTAAAACACACCAGACAAACTTCCCCATAGATGTGCTTGTTACTTAGTCATCTAGAAAACTCAGGCTGACCAGAAAACTAAATGTTGTGGAGTAAACTAAACCTATGAATCCCAACAAGAAAGGAGAAGGCAACCACCAAGCAATGTACTCTAATTATAGAGATCTTCTGTCTATTTGTTGCATATCTTTGTATTTGTGGGAGCTGAGCTGTAAAGGGAAGGAAGTTTCAACATCCTCCATGGTTAGGATCTTGGAGGATGTGTGGGACTGCAATGGAAATTATTATTATAGACAATCAGAGATCTGCTCAGGAGCTAGCAGCACTCATTGCTAAGTTTTTTTTTTGAAGCTGAATGGCAAAATTGGGTCTTCACTGTTGCACAGAGGCAGTCACATTCCCTTGTCCACAGCACGCTTCTTGTCAATAAACACATTTTAAAAAGTGTCCCCTGGAAAACAATTGATTTGTGCCAAAAGGCAAGGGACATCACTTACAGAGCTGCCTATATGACACAGGGCAGGGCCAGAGTAGCTGAAAATCCCAGCACTACCCACACTGAGAGATGGCAGCCACTCCTCCTGGACAGCACCACTGTCAGGCTGAGCCCCATGGGACACTGCTCACTTCTGACATTGGAGAGAAGATATTTTATAAACTATCATATTTCCTTCTTGTCTTCCAGAGGAGCAAGAGAGTTAGTAAGATCATCCTCTGAAATAAGCCAGATTCTGAAATATGTGGTCTTTCAGAGCCCCCCAGGCTGGTGAGGGCTGGCATTTAGGAGCAAGACTGAGCTCTGAATGAGAGCTATTTACTTTCCCATGGGGAGACACAGATTGGTCTTCTCTGCTGTAGCTTAAACACTTGGAAGCACAAACAATTTTTTACATTTAACTGCATGTTCAGAACACATCAACAGCTGCATCTCATCCCTAGGACTAACACACAAAAGTCTCAATTTCAGGGATACTTCTAGAAATACTACCCAAGCAATCCTCTGGTTATAAAGCAGTATCAGCAGCTGCTATTGAGGTACTCACTTCCCAAACTCTGCAGTCTCCTCCTGCCTCTTCTCTTTCCCAGCTTGCCCCAGCCATTATTTCCCTCTGCAGACTGGTGAGAAGCAGTAACAAGATTAGTGCTGCTTGAAAAGAGTGTAACTACAGACAAGAAGGATCATTTCACTGATCAGTGGGCTGTAATTTAGAAAACAAAACTAGTAATATCATACCAAAAAACTCCCAAACAATCCAAACTCTTTTGCTATTAGGCATATTAATTTATTATAAGATTACCACTTAAAAGCTCGGATTTCACACTGCCCAAATTACATTCAAATTAAATAAATTACCCCAGGAAAAAGATAACAAACACATTTATATTCAACTTATTTGTATGGTTTTTATGGCAATAAGATACAAAATTTGTAGAGAAAGGATAAGAAAATATTTTTTCAAAGCTTCAAAATAGATCTTTAAGCCTTATACACACATCATTTTACAAGAATGGATCTTGCTATTAAATTTCGAATTTGAAAAAGTGCCACTTCTCTGTCTACATGGCACAGAATCACAGAATAAACTGAGTTGAAAGGGACCCACAAGGATCACTGAGTCCATTAATGTTCTGCACAGCACCATCCCCAAGAGTCACACCCTGTGCCTGGGAGCATTGTCCAAACACTTCTTGAACTCTGTCAGGCTGGTGCTGTGATCACTTTCCTGGGGAGCCTGTTCCAGTGCCCAACCATCCTCTGGGTGAAGAAACTTTTCCTGATATCCAACCTAAACTCCCCTGACACAACTTCAGGCCATTCCCTCGGGTCCTGTCACTGTCACCACAGAGCAGAGATCAGTGCCTGCCCCTCCTCTTCCCCTCTCAAGGAAGCTGTAACTGCAGTGAGGTCTCCCCTCAGTCTCCTCCAAGCTGAGCAGACCAAGAGCCCTCAGCTGCTCCTCACACAGCTTCCCCTCAAGGCCCTTCCCCATCTTTGTTGCCCTCCATGGACACTCTCTAATAGTTTAATGTCTTTCTTACATTGTGGTGCCCAGAACTGCCCCCAGCACTCGAGGTGAGGCTGCCCCAGTGCAGAGCAGAGCAGGACAATCCCCTCCCTTGCCCAGCTGGTGATGCTGTGCCTGATGCCCCCAGGACAGGGTTGGCTCTCCTGGCTGCCAGGGCACTGCTGGCTCATGTTCAACTTGCCATTGACCAAGTCCCTTTCCCTGGCACTGCTTCCCAGTATCCCATTCCCCACTCTGTCCATACATCCAGGGTTGGCCTGTTCCAGGTGCAGAATCCAGCACTTTCCCTTGTTGAACTTCACGTGGTTGGTGGTTGCCCAGCCTTTCATTTGTCAAGGTCTCTGCAGTGCCTCCCTGCCCTGGAGGGAGTCAGCAGCTCCTCCCAGTTTTGTATCATCTGTGAACTTGCTCAGTATCTCTTCCAGTCCTGCCTCCAAGTCATTTATGAAGATGTTGAAAACCACAGGGCTGAGAATTGGAGCCCTGTGGAACCCCTCTAGTGCCAGGTCACCAGTCTGATGTCACCCCATTCACTGTAACCCTTTGTGCCCAATCTGTGAGCCAGCTCCTCACCCATGACGTGTTTATCGTGAGCTGGACATTTTGTCCAGAATAATCCTGTGAGAGACAGCAGCAAGATATCTATGACACTTAGTAACTGCTTTACCTGGTATTAAGAAGAGGAAAAAAAATGTCCAGAAGTTTAAGTCTCCACCAGAAGTTATAAGGCTTGATTGTTTTACTCTATTTTGCAAAAATCACACTTTCTACTAATCCTTTGCTTCCTATTAAAAATATTGACCATTTCCAGATTGACCACATGGAAATCACATTTTCTACTAGTCCTTTGCTTCCTATTAAAAATATTGAACATTTCCAGGTTGTTACTTAGATATTTTAACTAAATATGAAGAAATCCACTGATGCTGCCTCAAAACCAGCAGGAAAGGATTTTCCCTGGTTTCTAGAGGGCAATGAATACTTAGATCACAATCCAAAATCTAAACCAAAACTGTAAACAATTTTGAATAATAAGAATACTGAACTGCTACAGCACACAAATTATATTGGCCATTTAGCACAACTTTGATGCAGGAGCTCAGCTCCAAGTTGCGATTATTATCAATCCCAGCAGCTGCAATGTAATGCAATTTCAGGAAATATCAGGCAATTTCTCTCCAGCCAAGAAGCCCATCACATGTCCTACCTCAAGCTGTGCTCATGAGGTCCCTGCAAACAGAATTGAGCCTGGGGTGCTTGCACACCCAAAGGGCCGTGCAGCCCTGAGGCTCAGGGGTGCAGACACTGTCTCAGTGGGGTTCAGCTGTTACACACACTAAAAATGGGGCTGTTCAGCTTGGCTGCTGTGCACTGGAGTGACTTCAGTACAAAATAGATGAGCTTTGAGGGCCACAATTGTGAGCAGGCAATGATTTGTATTTCTTCTCAAGGATAGAGAATAGCTGTCAGTTTTTCAGCTCGAAGTAGTTGCTGTCATCTAGGAAGTCATTTATTGTTGAGGAGATCAAGTAATTTCTTAAATATCTGCTAAAAAATCCTTTCTTTCTTTCTCCTGGGATTTAATCCATTTGATTTATTAGTTCATTATATAGAAGTAAAGCACTTGTTAATGGTGAACAAAGATGACAGAGTACAATTTTTATCTAATAATACTAAGGTGAAGGGACTTAAACATGCTTTTGAAGCTGAAATATCTACTAAAAATTTATAGTGAAAAATTCTCACTAATTCAATGCTGCTTTTTTAGTACACTGCAGGTTTTTTTTAATTTATTTATTTATTGTGGAAAGAATGGGTTCACAAATAGATAGCAAATTTCAGAAAATTTTTAGGAACAGGTTAGAGAAATAGTCATCATAAAATATCTGCTGAGCTTGCACAAGTGGGATGAGATGACTCTTGGGGAATCTTTTCAATACTCCATCTCTTTATGAATGCACTTAAAAATTTGGCACATCATAAGAAATTCTTCTAGCCCTTACAAAGGACATAGTGAGATGACTATAATCAATAACACTATATTCTAGCAAAGCAAGACAGACTATTACAAGAAAATGAAACCAAGAAACATGGTTTATTTAAAAGAAAAAGAAAAAATAATTGGACTAACAGCACAGGAAGACACTTGAATTAATAAAACTATTTTACTTTTTCTTCTAGCAAGAGCAGAATGATTGAGACAGTGAAAAATTCCGTAAATGTGTCAAAAAACAAGAGGGGAAACAAACCCTACAGATATTCTAGGGAGCTCCTAAACCTTTATCATCTAAAAGTACACAGTTTGCCATATTAGGTTTCTTTTCAGTTGTGTTTTAATTCAAACACATTTGTGGATCCATCCCTCCAAGAAGGACTCAGTGTACCTCAGTTCACTTCCCTGGATCCTTGCCAGATCTTTTCAACCTCATCTCAGGTTTTCAGTCAAAACTCCCATACAACCCACAACTTCTGGTCCATTTTCTGATCACATCTATCATCCAAGTTTCAATTAGATGAATTATGAATTAACCTTTGGGCACCTTCTCCTTCTTCAGGAGTCAGAGCTTTGATCTTCAACAGTAGATAACTAAAACCAAAAAATCTGATCCTGATTACAGCTTTTTTCGATGTATGATTTCCTACTGGAGGAAAAAAATGTACTTCTTCAAAATAATACACTATGTCTCTCAGTGGAGACACAAGATGTCTTGTGAATCTTCTACAAGCCAAGATGGTCAGAATCACAAGTCATGATTTTTAAAATTTTCTTTACAGCTTCCTGATGAACAATATTAAAGCTGATGCACTAATCATTAATCTGGGAACAAACATAAACAACCTCGTTTAGATTACAGATAGAAAAGACACATCCCCTGTGTGACACTGACAATGACACCTTCAATGACAGCTTTCAATATCTGAGCACAACTTGGAACATGAAAATACCTCTGCATTGCCATTTATTCCTTCTTGCATGTGTCAAATTAAAAATATTCTTTAAAATAGGTTGACAGCCAGTTGACAGGGACTTCAAGTGAGAGGATCATTGTCCCTATGATCAAGATCAGAATAAAAAAATCTTACGCTAAGTTCTTAGATAAGAAAATTGAGATCAGAATGAGTAATTGAAAATAATTTTTAAAATAATAAATAAGCTAAACAAGCTGACAAAAAAGATTATGAGGAGAGGAAAGTGGAAACATATCTCAGTGACATTCCTTCACAGCAACACTAGCTGGTCTGATTGAGACTCTCTTGAATGTTTCCTGCCATGTGTAAGGCAAATTATCCTTCCATCTTTGTAATCATTGCTTTAGTCCTCTTCGTCAGAGAACTAAATAGTTACATAAGCCTTGAGATTTTCAAACATTATTCGATGATTTTTGGTTGGCAGAATCCTTTGTAGCCTGTGTAAATTCTGTGTACAAGAAAGTTTTAGCAGCCTTGATAACACCAGCACTAGAGGGAAATGGAGTCTCTATGCTACTGTGCAATATATGTTCAGCTTCATTAAAACAGACAGGCAGAACTATCTGCACTTTGCACCATAGCTCCTCTGATGAATCTGGACGACAAACACTACCAAACAATGCATTTCAACACATGGATTGCCTCACTGAGAAGGATTCTGGATTGGTTCCTCACCTGGTGCAACAGTACCACCTGGCCCATGGATAACAAGCTCCAGAACATCATGCAGCAATCTCCTCAACAGAATAAGCAAACAGTGCATGAGTACATATAAAGTTCACAAAAGTAACTTTTTCATGTATTATTTTCAATAAGCTGCATTCTTTTTCACTGGGTGCCTCCTGCTGAAAACCCTAACCCTGAGAAATCACATCTAATGCTTTTATATGTTTCTATGACAAAGGATGACATTCAATATTAAACACATTCCTTGCTGCTATTTTATTTGCTTTTTCCACTTGATGATAACCATGGTAGGTTACAGGGAAAAAGAGATTTAAGGTAAAAAAAAAAAATCTATAGCTCTGCTGCCCAGAAGTTCCTACTTCCAACCACATGACTCAATATTAAATATTCTTTCATTCATCTTTCAAAAGATTTTAAACTGTTTCTTTTTCTAACTCGATTGGAATGTGTTGCCTGAAAATCCTGACTTGTATGTTAAATTGAACTGTCAGAGACAGTTTATAGCTGGTGTGTGATAACTTTAATCAAGGAGGTGCCTCTTTCAGTTCATAAGCAAGATTTATTTCCCAAAAAACTGAAGCACCTGTATTTTCCATTGGTATTATGTAGCACTTATACCAGTATTCACAACACAAAAATTCTGAATTCCTCAGGTAACTTAATCTTCTTGTTGGTGTCCATTCTTGCAATACAAGCACTGACTTGCCTGTTAGACAACCTTATTTTTTAGAGAAATGGTGTTGTCCAAAGAGTGTAACATTTCTCTTAATGTGAAGTAGACTGTAGTAGAGATGTTTAATGAATAAGAGTAACCAGAATAATGATTTATGTGACTAAACAGTGACAACAGATTATACTCAGTACAGCAAACATGGACTGCATTTCATTTGACAGGACTCCTTGTATCCTTTGGAGCTACCCAGCTGTGGCTGGGCTCAACTCCTGCTTGCTTGGCATCATCAGTGTTAACCACAAAGCTGGTATTCCACTTATTTTGTAGTGCTCTTTTTTGAAGTACACGTATGCCAACTAACATCTCATAAATTACCTTGTTATTTTCAATCTGTAGTCGCCATTGTGGCTTAATTCTTTAATAATATACACTCCCAGCAAAGTGAGTTTGAGTCAGCAGAGCTGCTCTGCTGTGATTGCACCTGATGGACTCTGCAGAATGGTGTTTCTCCCAGAAAAGGGTGAGTGCCTTGGCTACCATGACAACCATTGTGGTGTCTGACAATGAATTTCCTACTTATTTCAGCTCTAAGGGAGTACCTCTCTACGTCTGCTGTAACCTCTGAATTGATGGTTAAAATAATCTTCAGGAATACAGGAGCTAAAGAGAACTTTGAACCTAAGACTTTTTTCTTTGAATATCAAACTTTTTGAATGTATATAAGAAGTAAGCAGTACCACCAAATATCTATTCTTTAAAAGAAAAGGCTAAGCCTTGCCCCCTAAAATGAATAATCCCAGACATGCTTTGAGAAGAAGGCTACACATCTGATGGGTGACCAGACCAGAAAGAAGGGCTTCCATATAGGTATTTTTAAGCTGTCTGCTCTGGAATATCAGTGTGGGTCTTCAAACTACATTTAAACTTCTTCTTAACCTTTCAGTATATCCAGCTTCAAATAACCACTTATCCAGTGTTTTACCCATTTGGATCTCATTCTGACATGCCTGATGGTCCTCACACAAAGATTACTATGCTTCTGTACTGAAGTGAGCTTTGCGTTGCTTTGTCAGAAACAAAATCCAGACTAAGTGATTACAGTACCTTCATACAGCACATCAATTTTTAAGTATTTTAATTGGTCCTAATTTAAAGACATCTGGCTTAAAAGGGAGCTGATTCTACTTCTGCTGTAGTGCTATTGGCTTTCATAGAAAGCAGCTGCTCCATTTTATTCTAGTAATCTCCAAATTTTTCTTAAATAACTGTATAATTCCTAGATCCTTTTGTCATCTCATTTCAGATGGTGAATGAAGAAACAGCTGTAATAGCTGTGTGCCTTTGCCTTTAGCACCTACTCCAGACACATGGAGAAAAGACTCTCTTTAAAATGCAAGGCAAAAGATAATACAAATTACTCATGCTGCTGAGACTGGAAAAACTCTTAGCAACTAGAACACTGGAGAGAGATAGTAAAAGGGGCTGGACAAATTAAACATCCCGTGGGAAGATCTGAATTCTTGTTCTGTTCCAATCATTCTGCATGAAACTTAAAAGATAATAAAAAAGAGACCTCAAAGTCCAGTTGAGAGACAGTCATCCAGCATGGCAAAAGTTTGACGTTTACCTGGTGTTGGTGTAGAATAGCTTTCATGCATCTGAGGGATCCCTCCTCAGTTCTTTGAAAAAAGGGCATATAGGATGAAGACAGTGTTCAAACCATGTATGCCAAAGTGATGAATGGGTCAGCAGCACTGGGCTTCCAGATTTTTATTTACACTGTCTCCTTGTTTTATGCAGCTGTGCTTTCCTCTAACTCTAGGTGACTCCATACCTCACCTGCTTAAATTTTAAAATTCTGTTGCCTTTGCACTACATTTGGGAGTGAGCTATCTAAATCTAGGCCTATTTTGAGTGGCAGGAACTTCCAGAAGCAAGAAAGCTTTAATTTTATCTTCTATAGGCTGATTTATTCTATCTATCTCCTTCCCAATGAAACTTTGTTCTTGTTTATGCATCTCAACCAGATAAACTAGAGAGCTAGTGTCATGGTTTGACACTGGCACAAAATATGAAAATATACTTCCCTGGTGTTTGCTGTGAGATGTGACCAGGAAATAAGCAAAGCAGGCCTCTACCTTAGAAAAAAAAGTTTATTAACTAAACTACAAAAGGGAAAAAAAACCCCCCCACACACACATGCACACACACACCTGGAAAATGAAAACTCCACAAAAACATTTCCTCCTCCCCCCACCACATTTCCAATACATCTTCCAAATTTCAACTCTCCATCCATCACCCTGTAAATACTCAATTTCAGTTCATCAAGAGGAGAGGAGTCCTTCTTGGGGCCATGGTGACCTCTTCCTTGCATGCCCAGCGCTCTCACCACTGGACATCAATCAGAGCTGCTTCAAGGGTTGTCCTTTTAAGGGTGTTCCAAAAAAGCACAGTTTTCTCTCACTCTCGGGACCTCTTGTCCCCCCCATACTTGTCTACCCCCTGGGGCCGGGGGGTCTCCAAAACTGAACCCTCTCAGTTCTGAGCCATCGCCTCCCCCCTGCATGCAGCCTCTG
>NW_005054328.1:2567794-2575085 GCF_000277835.1 Geospiza fortis | reverse complement strand
GGGGGTGCTGCCCAAATCCTCTCAGGGCCTCTGTCCCTCTGTCTCTCCTGGGGGGGGCTGCCCAACGCCTCCTGGTGCCCCCACCACCCTTCCATCCTGAGGGGTCAGGCCTACCTCTGCCGGGCCGCAGGTTTCCTCTCCCCCGCCCAGCTCGAAGCCGGGCAGGGGAGGCCTTGCCTCTTTGCTGGCCGGAAATCAAAGAGGGAGCCCAAGGGAGTGCTCTGCTTCTAACCCCTGTGTTCTCAGAGGCGCATCCACCTTCAGTGGCCAAGCCTGGTGTCAATTTAAAATCTGAACACCTATTGGCCTCTGGCCACTCCATTCCTAGAAAACTTGTTTCCTGTAAACCCACGACAGCTAGTAAGTCACAGGATATTATTACAACCTTTTCTTTGCTGGGCACCTTGATTAGGTACTGAATTTCAGGCTCAGACTTTCTTCTTAGAGCCCAATTATTGGAAGAACATTGACAGGCTTTCATAGCTAATATATGCTTTTCCTTCATGCGATTTTTGCTATGAGAAAGCCCATCCTCATCCTTGAAACCTTACTACAATTCATTCTTGCATTCCCACTGTCTGCTTTAAGCACCTCCTGGAACACTTTCAGATTTGAAGTCCTCTTGTCTTGACTATTGCTCTTCATCTCTCTGAGTCTTTGCAGTAAGTACACCCCACATGTCAGGTGGTGTATATTTTATATTCCAGAAGCTGCACTTTATCAATCCCTTTCCTTAGCCTTTGTGGTATTTTAAAATCAAATTAAAACTTTTCCTCCTTCTCTTAAGAATCTCCAGCAGACATTCTGACCTCTCTTCTACACTCTCCTCCATGCTTATTCTACACCTCTGATCTTGCCCTCCCCTCCCCTCCCTCTTCTCTATTTGTACCATCCTGTATATCCTGAAGATTTTTCTCCTTACCTGAACCTCTGGTTTGTATTAGAAGCCTGCTTTACAATGTAGGCTTTGATACTGAAGCACCTTTTACTTTCCCTTTTGTTTCTCATCATGCAAGTCCACTCTCACTAGCTCATTCCTGAAAGTTTCCACCACTGACTCAGAAGCTGTTAAATTCCATCCTACTGTTCTGCTCCTTGCTGTGCCCCTATCCTGCCAGAACCTTTCTGCTGGCACAGGGCTCCTACACAGCACACATTTAAACACACAGTGCATGTTGCTCTACACGCACAACACAAGGGCAATACTAACACAACACAAACTTTCTTCTCATTGCTCAGATAGTTTTGCCTGATTTTCTCTTCCTCCAAAGTGAAAAATCATAGCATGGGATAGTAAATCCTCTCACTATGGCTATCACTATAATGATATGAATAAATAATTATGCTGGAACAAGTGACATTCACATAGAAAACCTGCATGAATGCTACATACTTCGGCAGACAAAAACAAACAAACAAGAACCCCCAACCAAAACAAACAAAATGAAATTAAAAAAAAGCACTAGCTTTTTCAGCTCAGGAAAATCTATTTCTCTGGAGCAGCTCTTCAATTTTACAGAAATGCAAGCTCTCTTTACCTTACCAGACTCCCACGATACACTATGTGATGTACCCAGTATAATTTTAAAACTCACCAGAGAGCCAGTGCAAAAGTCCCTGGGGTCCAATGGTCATTTCTTAACCAATTTGCCCCTTTACTGAGAGTTTTAGTGAGAGTTTGGAACATGCAATAAACATAAAGTGGGTCCTCTAAAGCACAGTGATTTTTTACCTACAATATTTGGCAGTAACTCTCAAACATAACTAGGTGAGTTCTTGTGCACGCACAGTTCACTGTAATTTGGATGCATGCTTCATATTGAATCTCAGTTTCCATTGACACATAGGACAGTATTTCTGTGATTAAACAATAACTTTTTATGATTTGGTAAACAAAATATGCATCACATACATAGATTTGCTTCTGTGCAGACACAATTAGAATAAAAAAAAGAAAAAATACTATCCAAGGAAACTGAGTTGTAAAACAACCCTGTTGATGAAAGTATTGAAGTTTTATTCTGTATTTTAAGAGGACAAATAGATTTTAGTAACAGTTTTAAAAGCACATTTGTTTATCCTGTGGGAAAGTTTTTTTTTTTTGGTTGTTACTTTGATTTTGTTTAAAACATAAAATAGGAATGTTGAGAGATAATTACTGGACAATAGCTCTGCCTTTGTGGAATTATTACCTGGTTGTGTTTCTCTCTCTGATGTGTCACATAAGGACAAAATGCCCCAGCTCAGAGAAATACTGGGCTCATTTAAGCCATGTACAATTGAGTTCCCTCCTGTGACTCACTAGCAGGCTCTGGAGATACTTTACAGAAGTCTGTTCAGATCCATTGCAAAGCCTGTATAATCACAGCTTAGAAAAATCTATTTCCCCTTTCTCTCCATCAGATGCCATGTAGGGCAAGCCCTGGCAGAGCAGCAGCAGGGGTTCAAGGGAGGGCTGGTGGGCTGGGCTCCTCACTGCCCTCCTCTGCCAGGGCCAAGGAGCCAGCAGCAAGAGCAGCAGAAGGGTGCACAGCAAGTCAGTACACGACAGCCTGTGACCTCTTTTTCTCTACCATCCATCAGCAGCTGGTTCTTTACATCTTTTTCTTGGCCCAGAAGATGGTAGCTAGCTGTGATGTCAAGCACTGCAACAGCCTGCCCAGGGAAGTGGTTGAGCACCATCCCTGAAGGTATTTAGAAGATGTTGACACCATGGTGCTCAGGGAATGGTTTAGTGGTGGACTTGGCAGCGTCAGGCTTATAGCTGGTCTTGATCTTAAAAGTCTTGTCCAATCTAAATGATTCCATGATTTGCTGTGGCTTCTGGGTCTTGAAAAGGTCTGGAATACAAGTTTGCAGTTAGATGCAGGTGCTGCTGCCTCCACAAGTTCATTATAGGCCAAAGCCACATCCATTTAATTTTCCTACAAATTTGCTGTAGTACTATCATCTCCACTGTCTCAAAAAATCATGTCTTCTTCATTTTAAAAACGGAGCTTCCACACAGGCATTAATGATAACAGACAAACAGAAAAGGAAATATCTATTAATACGTGCCACTAAGTCACAGACAAAACACAGACTTAGTTAAATGATAGCATTTGAAATTTGCAAATGCAGCCACTAGAAAACTAAGACTAATTAAGTAGGGCTACAGTAATTATGAATTCTGAAACAAGTCTACTAAAAGTTTTGAAACAAAGACATAATGTTTATTTGCTTTCCTTTGTAAGCCTGATCGTGTTTCATCTTACATCAAAAACGCAAAATTATACAATTTCCTGTGACAATGAAGTAAGAGTAAATGAAGTTAAATGAATAAATGAGTTTCCCTATTAGTGGAAATAATTAAGAATATGGTGGCTTAAAAAAAAAAGTATATATATATATATACTGTTGGAATGTAACAAAGGCAGAGATATATGCTGAGATTCTGCATTATATAGAAAGATTTGGGGGTTGGGTGTGTTTGGAGTTTTTTCCCCTCTTCCCATGGTATTCAACCTATTGACTCAGCAACAAGACAGTTTTCCAGGTGACTTGCATACTAGATACCATTCCCTAGAAGAGTGCATATAGTTTTATCATTAATTGTGAACCAATTTCTGAAGTAATAGAGCTTATTAAGCTACTCATCAGATACCAGTCTATCCAATTCCGAACTCCTGCATCACTGCAGTTTCTGACATCAGTCGCAAAACCCATGTGGCTCTTGCAAGGAACACAAATAACAACAGCTTTGTTTTGCAATGTTTCCTAATGTGCACATTTACATGAAGCATAATTTAAGGGTTTTGTTCTTTTTGTCTCTTAATTCAATGCCTTTCACAAACAGAATGGCTTCCCTGTAAAATACTAACACCAGTTTGGCAACCATTCTAAAGCACTTCATGCATAACATTGTATAGAACACTTAGAAAAGCCTATTTGTTCTACTACAAAACCTTTTTACTGTAGAAAGAAGGGGAAATTGGTTAAGCTTTTGTGATTTCTGCCATTAAAATTGCTCCTATCAAAGTCTGCTAAATAAAATATGTCAGTGTTCCAACACAAATAAGTTTTGCTCCAATAATCACAACAAATCCCAGGTGGAACATGCTGGAAATGCTTAGAACCAAAAATTATCCAAACCTTTTGAAGATTACTTTTTGCCCTAGGTTTGCCACATAAAAGATTAAGAAATAAGTTGATATTGACAGGTGTACGATTGGAAGGAAAGTTTTTGAGAGAAAGAAACTTTTTCTTACTTCAGACAGAAGTAATCTATTTCACTTTTATCAAGAACCCATTTCAATATTATCAAGAAAAAAGAAAATCACTGCTTAACTAGTATTTCCCAGCAAAGACCAGAGGAATTAGAATTTTTAAATAAGCACATGGCTTGATTACCACTTCTAAACCAAAAACCATTAAAACTTGAATTTAGATCCAGTTTTTAAAATTCAGATGTTAGTTTTGGGACTGGAAAAAAAATTAAAGTTATCTTTGTTATGTGAGCTTAACCATGTAAAGTTATTTCAAACCCAGCCTAGTAGGAGTAAATTTATGCTATTGAAATACAGTTTAAACCATATAATCTATTACAAGCTTTTGAAACACTAGTGTATGTTTATGTAAAATTTATTACAAATCCCTCAACCATCACACTAATAGGGAAACTTAATGTCCTACAATGTCTCCAGAAAACATTTCCTTATTCCCTCCAAGTAAATAATTATACCTATTCTTACAGAACACCCTGCACCAGAGCATCCCTTCCTTTCACAAGGCAAGATTTTTAATTTCAGCCTATTGGAGATCTTATTGTCCAATCATATGGGCAATTTGTGGTGTCTAGTACTAATTATCTTTTTTTTTTTTTCAAATTTTCTGAGGCCCTTGAGGAGTTGCAGTGTCTCATTTTCTCTGTAGTCACATCATGCTAAATGGTGATGAGACGGACAGGTTTGGCCCTTCTTAACATTAATGATCAGAGCTTTACTTAAAATACCTCATCACCAGATGATATTAAACAGGTTTACTATCCACCAAATGTAACACAAAAAATCCCAGTGCTTAAAATTCCCCTGTTTTTTCAAACACATTGAAGTGTGATTGAAATATTAACAAGAAGACATCAGGGGTGAAAAAGGCTGTACAATTGATGCAATAGTAAAGAATAAAAGAACACATTAAAATAAAGTTAAAATTGTGATCTCTCACTCATACCAAAATGCTTTTGCATGCATAATTTAATGAAAATCCTATTCAATTTCACTGAATTTTTATGCATTCAGTAAATCTAACATGGAAAGGCCACAAGTCAAAATATTTTACCCAAATGTTTCCAATAAACTTGTCATATAAAGTCAGGAATAATATGCCTAGAGAACATCATGAATTGTTTCACTGCTCAGTTTTGAGTCAGGCCAGATCTCCAGGTTTATTTATTTTCTCAGAGGGAAAAAAAAAAAAAGCAATTCAGCATTTCTCAGAAATCATAAACAATGATTTGCATAATAATACATAATAACAGTAAAAAAGTAGTTAATGTATTAATCAAGTTGGGTTCCCATGGTATTTCTTTAAAGTAAAGCCATATCTATTGACCATTGCTCTTCCCTAATTATCACTGTTGCAAAATGGGAATTAGGAACCATGTTATATTTTTTGAATCACATGTAGTAAAACAAGCACAGTTGTGTGCAATCCAAATAAGCCATCAACAGTTGGATAGAAGTAAATAATTGCAGTTGGACTAAAAGGACAGATGAGGATTTCCTCTGAAGGTTGCTTTCTGGACAAATCTTTCTTGAGGGTTAGACTAGATGTTAAAGGATTTGTTAAAAGTCCCTTCCAACCCAAACTATTCTATGATTATTTAAGAATAGAAGTATTATTCATAGATAATGAAAGGTGAAATAAATTAACAACAGACACAATGTGGGGAAGTATTGTCACAACAGAAGAATGTGCCAAAGTCAGAGGAACAGAGGCAGCCTTACACTTGGAATAATGTGCTAAAATGCAGCTAAACCAGCTGGAAAACACAGAGGAGCTCCAGACATTAATCCATGATGACTTGATTTGAAGGATGGCTCAAATGTGGAGTATCTTGCTTCCACAGCTTCCTCAAGACACCTCACACCACTCAGCAGGCATGGACAGACCCTGACTGACACAGAGCCGTGGTCTCTCAGCTTCGTATCCACCTACAGTATATCTTTCTCTCAAAACACATTAATGTTCCTTATTTGCTTTTAATTGCTGACTTTAGAGTTCATTTGTGGGGGACACAGAAGTATTAATTTAGGAAAAATGGCTTAAGTAACTGAAGTTATTTACCAACTTATTGACAAACTCAGAGTTAACGATGCAATTTGAAAGATCAATTCTCTTCTGTGTGTAGGGATTATGATTAAAGGAAGAAGTGAATAACAATAACAATGGCTGGGGCTAAATTACTGTAAATTGTCCTGCTAATTAAAAATAAACAGTGAATACATCAAATCAAAGACTGAGTGAATCAACCAATGAATCAATAATAATTTGTTCCTGAATTTTGAAATGATCAAATCACTGAATTAAAACAATAAATCATGAAGCTGACATAAGGGAAAAATGTCTTTTTAAAAACCCCAACAATTCATGCATAGAGATACTGCTGGAAGATGTGTTACATCCCCTGCTTCAGAAAACATAAAAGCCAAAAACCTGTCTATCTGTCTCCTTTCTACCCAATAACTAATACCCTGTCTGCTGCTATGGCCTTGACTTAATAGTAGAAAAACTTGAATGTTCATTCTTAATGTAGCTCTTTTACTCAGGGAGTTCACCCAAAAGGGCAGCTAATTGGAGAGAAATAATGAGATTTAAGTACTTTCTCTTCATTCAAATGCTAAAATGTCACTGCAGCTAAAATGAGTTTTTCATCCTGTTTCCTTCACAGAAATTAACAGAAGTCTTAAAAAATAGAGGTAACTACTGAAAAATTAACAACTCCAGCACAATTCTTTCATCTTAACTACCTGAATTTAGATAATAGCCAACATAAAATTATAAAAAAACTCAAACCAATAAAAGAACAGGACAAGTAGATGTTTAAGATCTGAGATCCTGCTTGAACAGTGTTTCTCTTCGTGGGAGTTGTTAGGTACAAGCAGGAGGAAGACCTTGAGGACAAGATGAGAGTGGAGCCAGAAGAGGCAAGAACATTGGAGATGCACGATCAAGCAGGAGTTAGGCCAAGAAAGTAAGAAAATAGGGCAATAGCCTAAAGACTAAGGCAAGAGAGGATCCAGAGGCTGAGATG
>NW_005054328.1:2518985-2567777 GCF_000277835.1 Geospiza fortis | reverse complement strand
AACCCAGACATGATTAATGGAACAAAACCCAGAGATTGTCTAAAAAGGCATTAGAGCCAGCTTCATAGATGTTGATAGGAAATTTACTGCAATTATTGCTTAGGAATTTATGCTGCAAAATACAACCTCACTCAGACTGCCTTCTTATTGTCTATCAAAATTGTTGCTCCCTTAAATCAGACTTGAGAAATATATTACTACTGGAGCAGTCCACAGAGACACACATGACTGTGGCCCCACTGTGAATGCTGTAATACACACCCAAGAACAATTCAGTTTTTTAAAAGTCTGTAAGGAAAAGCACAGAAGGGCATATGAGCCATGAATGTGCCAAATAACATTTTTGTTGTACCTTGGAGTCATTGCTTGTAGGCAACTCTTGCCTGATGTGTCAGGCTCAGAGTCAAACCAAAAGAAAGCTACAAAGTAGGTCACCCAAGGCCCTGAGGGATTATGATGCCTGAAAAACTGGACTTGGATGGAAGCAGCATCTTGGTGTGTGTCAGTAATACACCTCCTGTATCATAAATACCCATGGCTGTCTCTTCATGGAAACAGAGCTGTTATTGAATCCCAGGGAGTGCTGAGGGTAGCCCTCATCCTGCTAGGCTTATATTGGACCTTGACATGTCTCATTTATCTAGTTTAAGAACCTCTAGCAGGAGATAATCCTACATTTAGTTTTCCCAATTACCAGTAGAAACAATCTTGGGGACTGATTTCTGTGGTGAAAAGGAATATGCTTTTCACAAAGGAGGTGCTGAAGAATGAGTCCACTTTTGGGACAAGAAATTCTCAATACAATACAGGTAGATGAGCCCTCTGAATTAAATAAATCTCAGAAACTGCAGGGAACCCATGTATTTGCAGAGAGAGGATGAACAACAGAACTCAAACCTTTTTTCCCTACCTGATGATACTACCAAAAATAGAAAGACACTTAAAAATCAGGTGCAATGTTAACCTTGCCAAGGGATGGAAAAATGGGCTCTCAGAGTCCTCTATGTCTTGAACGAGTCCCCAGAAAGGGGAAGGCTGCCAGACAGCAAAAGAACAATATAGGTAATACATCCTCAGGCCGTGGGATTGTGAATTCATGGGACTACGCTGAAAAAGCTCTGGCTAGAGGGTTACTCAGAGAAACTGAAGGGGGTCCTGATGCAAAGTTATTAAGCAAGTGGCCTCTCAGGGTCTCTCAGGACTTGGAACTTGGCTGCTGCTCAAAAGTAAGACACATTCCAGACAAGGAGCTGAAGACTCATGACCTCTAGCCCTTTTCAGTCAGAGAAAAACTCCAAAAGCTGCTTGTGCAGCATTTTTTGAGTTTAGTCTCATTTTCCTGAGATATTCTTTGGCGAAACATGCATAACATAGTCACTGTGTTCAGCCACTGTAGATGGAGGTTGGTGGCTGATGACAACATGACACAACAAAAAAAGATAATCAATGAAACTTTCATGGCCAAGGCAAATCAATAAGTGATGAAGTAGAAACTATATTGAAAAGAACAGAAGTGCTACATAGGAAATGTTACATATGTCTTGAGCCACTGCTGACAAAAGGAAATGAGAATCACCACAGATTTTGAATGACAGCCTTACACAGAGCATTAGAGAAAGGAATGTTTGAGAAATTACCTAAAATATCACAAAAGTTAACAATCCTTCAGTCAGGCATGGTTTGGCGTATGTATTCTCCAGAAATTTAATGAGAGTAGAAGGTCCACCCTCCAGAATTTAAAATGTCACTTTTAGTAATTTTTATATCACAAAACTGGTGGTTTTTTATTCTGAACAAGTACAAAGTACATCATACCTTCCCTCTGGATATTAACTCCCAAATTCAAACAATATTAATTCTAAAAATCTGAAAAAAACCCCAGTTTTTATTATGTCATCTTCTCTTATAACTGGTCTTCTACCTTTGGAATACTGCTTTGTTAAATTTAATTTAAATTCAGAATTACTTATGGCAGAAACATATATTTTTATGTAAATTGAATTTTAACTTGTAGTGAAGTCTAGTAAGAGATGGTGATGCAATTGAGAAGAAATGGAAATTCTGAGTGAAGTTGTGTAGAAATCTATTACCCACATTATTAAGTGTTTGCTGACCTGGGGTTTTTCATATTTTACTTCTATTCTAGCTGCAGAGGTTAAAATAAGTGGTTTTCACTCCTATAGGAAAACAGTGTCGGCCAAAATATTAGACTACTCAGTTGAAGTCTGAAATGAGAAATTAAATACACTTTCAACGTGGACATCTGGGAATCGAGTGTACTGCTAAGAGATGAATTATTTCTGCTTCTCTCAGGAGTGCAGCAAGAAAAAGAATGACACAAATGTTATGACTCTTGAATAGCCTGTTCAGTAAAGAGAGAGGTCTTCTTTTCCAGCCTTCACTTTCTCCCTAAAACATGAGGATGCCAAATATGAATAAGAGGTTTGGATATTTTCTCTGAACAGACCTTATTCTCATTCCATTTTATTTCTTCTAAAAAGTATGGATTAAACAAACAAATACCTCAAGCTACTTTCTGCTTTCTTCTTCTTTTTTTTTTTAATTTCAGCTGAAAGATCAAGTTTCTGACAGAGAGTAATGCATGACTTAGTTCTGTCTGTACTTTAAACCAATCCTTTTTAAGCTGGAGTTCAGCCAGAGTATATTCCATCTGACAACTCTGTTCTGCCATGCTGATTCCTGCAAGACACTTTATAAGCTTCAGTGTGCATATGAACCAGAAATTCAGAATCAGATGTAATATTTAAATACACCTCTTATGTACTTGAAAGCTTCTATTAATTGCTCCCTTAAGTTTTCTCTTTATTAGGCTAAAGAATTCTACTTTTCCAGTGTTCCCACAAACATCATGGTAGATGTCTAATCATGAAGAATTGTAAAAAACCAACAACCCCACCACCAATTCTTTGTCTACAGAGAGATTATCAAGGGGCCAAAGCCAGGCTTTTCACAGTGATTCCTGAAAAGAAGAGAGATAACAAGAATAAAAGAAATAATAGAAATAAATAAGAATAATAGATATAAAAGGCATTAAAACTGAGTAAGGAGAAACATTCTCACTATAAGGCCAAACGAATAGCAGAATATGCTGACCTGAGTGGTCATGCAGACTATGAACTGGTCATACTTCCAACTGAGCATCCTTGGAATTTTTCAAAACTCAACTGGATAAATCACTGGTTTTGTGACAACCTGGTTTGTCCTTCTAGTGGACACTGCTTTGAGCAGGAGGCAGGCCTGGACATTCTGAGATGTTTTCCAACCCGAATTTTCCTACAGTCCTAAAAATCAAAGTGACTCCTACCTTTTGGGGAGTCACTAAAGCTCTGAAAAAACCAGGTGTATCCAATGCTATTTTGTAATGTTCACAAGTTTAGCACGTACTGCTTTTTTTTTTTTTTTTTTTTAACTATAAACCAGTATATTTATCACTGATGCTTGAAGTTGCATTTAAATTGTCAGTCAACTATATGGAATGAAATGGGTTTTCTGAGCTCTTATTTTTGTTCCAGGGAAGGCTAGAAAAACAAGAGCTGAGTAAACAAAAAAAGCCCTACTCATAAAGAACTCTTTGGACATCTTATTTGTCCCTTAATCTGTCCTTTATTGCTTGCCAATTGCATTTTTCTTTACATTTAACAAGCTCACTTGCAAGGGCAAACAAGTGTTCTCCTAATGATGTTCTGATGGAAGAAACATAATTGCACACCATAAAACCTTAGTAGGTACTTTAATTGCTCCACAAATTATCTTTAAGTGCTGTGCATGATTTATAAAAGCAAAACGTTCCCCTTTTCAGCAGCTAAATAGAGCTGACTGGAAACTTTCAAGAAAACTTTTTTTTTTTTTTGGTAGAAAAGTGCCCACCAGACAAAACCTATTTTTCAGGTCAGTTTTAATTAAAAAAAATAAGTTTTGCTGAGTAAGTTTTCTTAAATTTAAGTAGAATTTTTAATCAGATTTAAAAGTAACAGGTAAATGAGATTTTAATCACACCAAGAATATCCAAGCTGTGATCGACAGAGAGATGGACAATTTGTAAGCTAAGGCAGACAAAATGATAGAAACAGATTCAGGATCTTTATTCAACCAGACTGCAAAGAAGAAAAAAACCTTGAAATTGGGTCTATGAGAGGGATTTCTCTTGGATGAAGGTTTGTCTTTTCTACTGTACTGGAAGGAATTTAATGTGAAAGACAAAAAAAATTCAGCAAATCAAGTTTTTGTTTGCTGATGAGTCCTATCTTCAGATAACACTTAGGCAGCTGTGAGACAATAAGAAAACACAAATACTTGCATAATTACAGCAATTTCCACAGTTCTCATCACCTCAGCATTTTATAACAGTAAATGAAGTGGCAACTTTGATGCAGAGCTGCATCATTTTTAGACAGAAAATACTGCTGAAAGAACTATGAAAAGATCAACACTTTAAAAAGTGAAAACTGTTTCTCTACAACAAAGCTCTACACTAATTAGGCCATAATTTAATGAGTAGGAAATAGAAATCAGTGAGGCATTAGTAAAGCTTTTAGAAAGAGACAAACTTTCTAACTGTTCCATCAGAGGACTACATACTGCTATAATTGCAGCTTATGTTTTCAAAGAGGTGAATATTAGTGGGTTCCAGCTCATTAATGGAAAATGTTTGTTTCTATAGAATTCATTGTTGACATGTCTAAACAGCTTTGAGCTGAACTTAATGCAATCTGATATGCTGAATGAAATCCTTAATTATTAGCACTTTATGGAGCCACTTGCAGTCTAAAACCTTTTCAAACACAAAGTGCTGGAACAATCTTGCTGTATACTTATAATGGATATAATTATTTTCTGAACAAGACAAATTGACTGTGGTGTGAAACACACCTACAGAGTTCAAGCTGGAATTATAAACAAATGCTAAAACAAAACAATCTTGAAAGGCAATAGGTAACAGGCAATCTAGAAATCCAAGTAAACTGTGCAAACTTTGTAAGAATAAACTCTACATAAGAACAGATGCTTATGGATAGCAGATCTCTAGCAAGTGCTACTGAAAAAAAAATCAAACTCAGAGACAGACACTTTTCTTCTGTGCCCCAGACCTGTCTTAGGAGACAATGACTGCAGAAACATCTCAAGTTTCAAACTGGAGGCACCAAAGAGAAAATGACAAACATATTTCAAGAAGAACTGAGAAACAGCTGCTTATAAGATTTAAACCAAAGATGAAGTAACACTTCAAATCATAGAAGTTTCAGTTGCTATGGCATACCAATAACCATTAATAAGTTTGCATAATTTATTACAAAATTACAGCACATAGCAGAAATAAGTCTAAAATAAAATTAAATGTACAAGTAAGGTATATATAAAGCATAAGTACATATGCATATGCATTTAAAACCAGAAATAAATGCAGTCTATAATTAAAAAGAGAATTTCAAAGCTAAGATTCCAATACAGGAAAAAAAAAAGAGAAACTGGGGAGTTGCAGAAATTATATTTCATGCAAAGTACTATCAAAATTTCATAATTCACAGAATCACTGGGTTGGAAGAGACCTTCAAGATCATCGAGTCCAACCCATGCCCTAACACCTCAACTACACCATGGCACCAAGCGCCACATCCAGTCTTTTCTTAAACACATCCAGGGATGGTGACTCCACCACCTCCCCGGGCAGACCATTCCAGTACTTTATCATCCCTTCTGTAAAAAACTTTTTCCTAATATCCAACCTATATTTCCCTTGGTGCAGCTTAAGACTGTGTCCTCTGGTTCTGTCAGTGGTTGCCTGGAGAAAGAGACCAACACCTACATGACTACAGCCACCTTTCAGGGAGTTGTAGAGAGTGATAAGGTCACCTCTGAGTCTCCTTTTCTCCAGGCTAAACCCCCCCAGCTCCCTCCGTTGTTCCTCACAGGGCTTCTGTTCCAAGCCCCTCACCTACCTTGTTGCCTCCTCTGGATGTGCTCAAGCATCTCAATGTCCTTCCCAAACTGAGGGGCCCAGAACTAAACACAGCGCTCAAGTTTACAACTCTAAAACAAAATTTTATATCAGCACTTTCAATTCACTCCAGATCCATCTTATGCTTACCTTTTTTTTCTTCTAAATCATTCCCAGGTCAAGTCAGTCTGTTCACAATTTTTGTCTTGGTAAGTTACAGAGCTTCTGTGCTAGAGGAGGATTATCTTTAAAATTTTGGGCAATCTGAAGACTTCAATATGTGGAAGTTGTTACTGGGTGTAGCTGGCCTCAATTTTTAGAACTTAAAATGAAATTTTCAAAATCTGCTTACTTCCAGGTATTAATATTATGAAGCTAATGGGTTTTGAAAAAAAAATCTATAAAACCAGATAAAAATAGAAACAGAATGCTTGATAATTCTAATAAAAGTCCAGAATACATTGGTTTCATGACAAGAAATACACTACTAACTCTAATGTATCTTCTTAATCTCAATATCTGTAAATGAAAACTTGCCCCTCCTGATTTCATTATGATATCAGTGCCAGGAAGGTTAATCTTCAAAGTGCTGTGAAGAGAAACCTACACTAACATAAATTCACAACAATCACAATCACAATTTTATCATAATCCCTAATGAACTTATTAAAGATGAAGAAGTCAATATTACTTATATTACTTGCACTAATATACTTTTTATTTTTATTGCTTATTTACCTTAATTTCTTGCACACTACTGAATCCATCTTCACTTTCAGCTTCTCTCTTCTGTAATAATTCAGCTGCAGCTATTTCAGGAGACAGCCTTTATTGAAAAACAGCTACCTTCTATTGTAACCTTTTGAATTGTTGCAGATTTTTATAAAAGTTTCTTTTTTCCATCATATGCTTTGAGGCTCTATTCCCAGTAAAGCTGTCTTTTTGAAGGTCAAACCAAGATACTCTTATTTTCTGAGTGATTTACCCTCCCCTGAGTCTTAATTTCTTTACTGTCAGCTGCTCCCCCTTACAGTTACTATTTCATTCAGGATGATAAACACTGGAGTTGATAAATGGGTAAGACCAGTGGTATTATTAAAGATTTAAACAGCTGCTGGAGATGGAATCTGAATATACAACAGGACTCTTAGCGTTGATGATCCCCCCCTTTAAGCCTGGCTTGTTCTTCTCTACCTTGGGGACCTTATGTGGATTGTCATTTAAATTTCCCCTTGGAAGTCTACCCATGGCTCAGACACACTACTACTTGAGCAAAAAAACTGACAGAAGCAGCATTAGCAAAAGATAATGCTGAATGCTGGTGAATGACTGCAGAGAGCTATGCTGGAGTGCATTGTGGAGGACGGTGACAGGACTGAGAGTGTTTGATACTGTCAGAAGTGATCTGCAAGAAGGAACAGAGATTGTATTAGTGACACTCTCAAACATAGGGAGGGCATAAGGAGAGACCTTGCAAATCACAAATGTGGCAGAAATCAACAGGCAAAATTAATCAGAGGAATAAATAAAACACAGAAAATTTCAATTAACAGAAAAGAAAAATCTTCCCCAGGAAGAAAATAATCTCGTATATACTAGTGATTTCAGCCCTTGTCAGTATCTTGTCTCCAGCTGCTGATTTATGCTCTAGCTGTCACATACTACCTGCTTCAGAAGCACAGGCACTAGCTCTACTTTTCAGGAATCATGTTACTTCGACTTCCCTTTCTTCTCTTTCCTGGAAGTTCAGGTCCCATGGCTTGTTACTCATCTAATGCTCTGCTCCTCTGCTTCCTCTAGGACTTTTCCTGACACCCTCTGCAGAGCTGAGAACCTCTGATGACATTTCCTTTGGGGTAAGGTGACATTTAAAGCAAAGGGCACAAACCCTGCAGTGGAATTGGTAAACACACATAAGTAAATATTAGGCATCCACACAGATTTCTGGCAACAGTCACATCTGTACAAAAATATATTTCAGTCTCTGCATGACCTTTGAAACCTGAGGACTTTGTCTGTACTGGTGAATTAGAGAGTGTCAGGACAGAGAGGTTAAATCACCTATTGCTGAAATGTCAGACTGAACAGGGATCACTGATTTTCCACAGTTGGATAGATGACCCACCTGGATACTGCATAAGAAGAACAAACAAATATCCTTACTACTGCCTTCTGGGGCCACCTTTTGAACCAGGAGACTGCAAATGCATCTGTGAGAAGCCCTACAGGTCATATTGGCTTAAGATAATTCTTTATAAATATGTGTGGTGAGTGATGCAAATTGTACAGGATCTATCACAAAAAGAAAATTAAAAAGAGGAAGGGGGAAGTGAAAACTGTTAAGTGTGCAAAGAGAAAAGGAGAGCCCAGAATCTGTAAGGTTGCAAACACACTTTTTCCCAACTGCATCTGAACTGACTGAAAAGGTCACTTCCCAAAATTACTTCTAGACTGCGGTTGCCTGGGATCATTACAGCCTACTGAACTGCTCTTCTTCATACATCAAAACCATCTCAGTTGAAATGAAGAGCACGTTTGTGCCAGACTGAGCCATCCTAACCAAACACCTATACCAGTGTGATCAGAGACTGGTTAGAAGAGTTTAACCACTTCTTCCACTGAAAAAAAATTAAAAACCTCCATGTCTAAATCTTAATGCACAAACCTGTCCAGTAGTGTTAGTGCACTTAAGTGTTTAATGTATCTAGCACAATATACAATGTTTTTGTACAAGCAGCTGCCGCATGCTCAAGGAAGATTGCAATTACACAAAGCAGATCAGGTACAGTCTCAGCTAGAATTACTACTCTCCAAGCAGAATAACATTATCAGAAAGTTATTATCAAATCAGCTCAGGATATTAACACAAATAATACTGCCTGGAAAAACTGAATCATAGGGGAGAGCATAGAGAGTTAAATGAAAGCCAGTGAAGAATATAAGATCTGTCAGGGACAAGGAATATTAAATGGATGTATTCCTGTTTATCAACACTTCGTAGCACATTGCCAAGACAACATGTAAAATTTTCTGATATATTTATCAGTCTTGAAATCAGTAAGATATTTTTTCATTTATAATTTCTCATCTTCCTTTAAAGTGCTACTGATGTGAATTCAGTCACTGAGCTTGAAAGTGGATTTGATAGTTTGGTTATGATAAACCCTTTTCTTCAAAATGTTTTTGAACATTATCCATCCAGAAGAACTACATAAAGCCCCCCTAAAAACTATACAGCCTTATTCATCAGCGTAATTTATAAGGTTTTTGTTTTTTCTGCTCTTTGAGTAGAGTGCTGTGGGATCTTAGGATTCATGTTTCTGCTTTTATATTAATTCCTGCATCATGGGTGCATCCTGAAGCTAAAATTAATAAACCAGGATTGGGAACAAAAAACCCCACTCTAAGTTACTATGAATAAAGAATGTAGAATCTAATCTTTAGTTAGGTCTATGTGCCTGCAGCCACCAAAACACAGGTGAAAGATCCTGCAAAAATAAAACAGGTAAGAAGACCTTGGAATGGTTTCATTTTAAAGGTGATCACACAATTTCAGAATTTCTTCCTTCTCATTAACTGCTGAACAGGTACAGATAGTTGTCACTGTACGGGCTGCCTAAGCAAGGCTGAAGACATGAGGGAAGGTGTTAACAGTAAGGGTAGATGTGGTACTGGTGTGCAGTCTAGACACAGAACACAACAATGCCTTTCAGCCATCAATATTTTCCCTTGTTAAAAATGAAAACCCTTAGTTTATTTCAAAATAGCCATAAGGGAACTTAGTGTGGAACAGGATCATTAACTTAGCAGTGAAATGATTTGAGTACAACCTGCCTCCAGTGCCTTTTTCAACTTTAGTAGAAAACTAATGAGTGGAAAAACCAGAAAGTGTCAAAAATAATTCTGGTGAGATACACGACTGGCACATATTTCTTTAACTTATTTGTTTCACTTACTGCCTTAAGTGATTTTAATACTACAGCTACAATGTTAAGTAGATTTTCTTTCTCATTTGGAGCAAAAACTAGAAATGCCAAACAGAAGCCTAAAGTTTTAGTCTGTTTACTTCTTACAGTTTGGGATGTCAATTTTGGTTTGTATAAAGATTAAGAAGAAAAAAGTGAAGTTGAGTATGCTGCTCAAGAGTATACATTAATGTCACACACTGGTGTTTGCAATCATACCTTAGTCCAACAAGGAATTTGTTGTAGTATCCATGTGGAACAGGCTTCCTTTGTGCTTCTATTAGCTTCTAATATATGAGTAGACTTTTGACAGCTCAAAGAGTACAATCTGTTTTCTGAAAAGTAGAACAAATTGCTGCACTAAAAACCTACCCAAAAAATCTATTACATTCTAATGGTAGTGGCCTAACATTTAAAGTGTTGCATAGTTTCTTATAAATTCTCTCTAGTCACAAGAGCATTTTATATAAAAACAAAAAGAGAAAAACAAAGTCTCCTTTGACATAGTTGGCATGTTTGCCTTAAAAAAGTGATAACTAACAAAAAAAATTGAATGGGACATTAGCAATTTACATCGCCTAGTTATGAGGGGTTCCTTGATTTTTTTTTTTTACAAAACACACATGAAGAACCTGCACTGACTCTTTTTTCTTATAAATTCTCTCTAGTCACAAGAGCATTTTATATAAAAACAAAAAGAGAAAAACAAAGTCTCCTTTGACATAGTTGGCATGTTTGCCTTAAAAAAGTGATAACTAACAAAAAAAATCGAATGGGACATTAGCAATTTACATCGCCTAGTTATGAGGGGTTCCTTGATTTTTTTTTTTACAAAACACACATGAAGAACCTGCAACTGACTCTTTATTTAGGAAGCAGACTACGCTTAGTTTAATAAAGAAGACCTGTAGTGAATTACCTGCTAAGTGTCCAGGTGCCTGCCCTAGTGATCCAAACCCAAGGGGAAAACATTTTTCTTACTGACCGTGCTCCCTCCAGCCTAGTAGCAAGGACCCTGAAAGGCATGATTTGTGCGTGCTGCCCGGACCCATAGAAGGATGACACACTGCTGAAGGATTTTAGAAAATTTCACTGGAGCTTGCACTTTCTGGGAGGTCTCATCAAAGTTCATCTTTTTGTTTCTTTTTCTCATCTGTCTTGTTTCCATGTACTGTGAGGATAAGACAGACTCAGAGTAAAGTTAATGTGGAATTATCTCAGCCCTTAGAATTGTTTTTGTGGATGGCTACTACAATAAATTGAAAGATCAGCTGAAACACACTCAGTTGTTTTTAAGGCCTGAAGAACCTTGATCTTGATAGGACACATCTTGATAGGACTCATTACCACATGAATGAGGAGTACCAGTGAAGTACCACTAAGGTACCACTGAGATATCTTGATATTCTGTAAAAGTCCTGAAAACACATATTGAGAATTCCCATGCGCTGTCTTCTTTCCACCCTCATCCTATCCCTCCAAAAGAAAAAGAGTTCAAAGGAATCAGTCTCTAAGAAAAATAGTAAGCTACAAGATTAATCTTCCATTCTTTCTTTTTCTGGCTCAAGATGTATTTCCTGGTCTCTGGTTCAAAAGACAAAGCTCAGAATACACAATGGCCAAAAGTAACAACTTTGCAGAGGAAGACAGAATGAAGAGCTGTAAAGGTCAGAAAAGACCCGGTATCTTCATAAGGTAAAAAAAGGTGTAGTACAGAAGTGTGTTCACAGCCTTCTGTGGTTGTTTACAGCTCTCCTTCTTGTCAATTCTTTATGTCAAAAAGATAATAAAAAATTAGGCTGACACAATTTTTTCTTGCATTCAAGCAGAAGCATAAAGTAAATGCTTCACTAAAGCAATGGAGCACATTTATGTTGCAAGAAAACAGATTAGGCTCTGTATTTGCCTTGTAATGGTACCTTTGCTTAATGTTTTATCTTCTTTCAGAACACAGTAGTCATTTACAGGAGTTTAAATTTCTGTTGTTTTCTCCAGAGATTTTACTTCATAATATTCCTCTCACTGTACAAGCTCAGCTGAATACATCAGAGAGTGCACTTGTGAAATTTGTAGGTGTCATCATGCTGGGGTCAGGGGAGGTCAGCTACTCTGGAGGACAAACGAATTTCAGTCTCCACAGGCTGGAAAGAAAGTCTTCAAAGAAGATAAGTAAATTCAGTAATTAAAATTGAAAAAAAAAATCCCTACATTTTGACAGAAGAAAACCAGAAACAGCAGCTAACAGAAGAAAGGAAGAAATTGCTGGGACATCTTAGAGGAGTAACCAGCATTACTGCTAAAATCTGTAGTGTAAGTTTTTCCTATATGTGTCGGGGAAATTGTTGATGAGTGCGTGGGTGCTGCTTTTTAAAAAAGCTACATGTACTGAACAGCTGAATTCTGTAGGGTGCCCGAATTGGCCTAAGTCACATGAATCACTGGCATTAATGAGAATAAGCAAAGAAAAAACAGCCCCAAAGAAAGATCTTGTCTTGAAACTATTTCTGTTCACTGGGGGATGTTACTGGTTTGCAGGGAATGTTTCCTTAAGAAAAATTTGAAAGACGGTCTCTAACATGAACTCAAGCCTGGTAAACAGGTGATATACAAACAGAGCTCTTCTCAAGGATGAGCCTCTCTTCAGTGTAACTATTTTAAGAGTGGCATAACCCCTAAAAATTCAAGATGAATTTGAAATCAGCAAGTTTAGAAGAAACCATACTGAAAGAATGGCTTAATTAAAGCAATGCTGTAAACTAACTTTGTTTGTTCAATTAAAGAAGCAGGTGCAGACTAAGTAAATTTACTTATATGCAAAATAGGAAAAACTAAAAGATAAAGAAGGTGAAACAATTTACATAAGGGGGAGCTGATTTAATAAAGGCCTAAGTGAAACAGACCATCTGGATGAAGTTGCAGAAATTGTGTCAAATCAAGGCAATTAAGAACTGCAGAACAGAAAAAACCCTTACTGGCATGTGACAGACAAAAAAACCACAATCCAGGAAAGCTAGAAGTATATAGCTATAGAAGCAAAAAAAAAAATCAATAAAGCTTCTTTGAGTTCTAAAGGGAAGCATACATACATGGACAGCTGCTCAGGGAATGAAAACAAACAAAACAAACATCCTTTGCTTCTCCTGTATTTGTGCTTAGGCATTATGAATAATTAAAAATACTTTAAAACTCGCCCTTCTTTTCATTATTAAACTGAAATAGAGTAAGATGCTAATGTTAATGTAGTCCTCTGATTTTATCTGACTGTAGTTTTTAACTACTTCTCTCTCAAGCTGATCACTGAGACTTGCACTTCAGGAAGGGCCAATGCCAAGTGCCCAGCCTGGGAAGGAAGTCTCCTTTTCAGTGATACAGGTTGGGAGTGCCTGGCTGGACAGCATTTGGGCAGGCAAAGCTCTCGGGGCCCTGGTGGGAAGCGAAGCGGGCACTGTGAGCCTGCAGTGCCTGTGGCAGTGATGAGAGCCAAGGGCATCCTGGCCTGTGCCAGCAGGAGCACAGTTTAAGGGAAGGGATTACCTCCCTCTAATCAGCACCTGTTAATCTGCAGCTATACTGCTGCCCATTTTGGGTCCCCAGTAAAAAGATGTGGCTAAACTGAAGCTATTCAGCACAGGGCTACTGAAAGTCTGGAGCTTGAGCATCTGACCTGCCAGGGGGGTTAAGGGAGCTAGGCCTGATCAGCTGGGAAAGAGATGATTGTAGGGGGACCCAACAGCAGCCTCCAGTGCCTATGGGAAAGGTATCAAGGGAACAGATCCAGACTCTGGGTGGTGAAAAGACTTAAGACACGGATCATAAATGAAGTAACTGTATACCAGGTCAGACTGTACACAAGGGAACATTTTTTCACCATGAAGACAGCCAAGCAAAAGAGCAGATCCAGGCTCCATCTCCTAGTGGAGAGTTTTCAATACCTGACTGAATACTGAAATAGCAACAGACAACATGGATTTAACCAACATTGATTTGATCCCACAGTTCATGTTGATTGAAGCAGGAAGATGGACTAGAGACCTTGAAGTCTCCTCCAACCCAGATTTTCCTATGATCCTGTGAACATCAACTAATGTTGCACCACCGTAAACTACAAACTGTATCAGACATACAGCTGCATAGATAACAGAATGAAAAAAATATTATTACAGGATTAAAATAAGCTACAGCTCCATTTTCACTGTTACCAACATATATAAGCAATAACTTGTAAAATCAATAAATTATAAACAGATTATGAAAAAATTCCAAACTAAGTTTACAAAAACATTCTGAGACAGTCTACTTCAAAATCCCACCCACTGCTGCCATTTAGTAGGCATGAAAAACTCTTCAGGGAATAGAACAGTCAATGAAGAAGCAGTAGAATAAAAATTTATTTTCTTTTTCTCATAATTTTTCTCTTTTCGTAAAACAAGACACTCTATCACAAAATTCTTTTTAAAACAGATAGAGACAGGCATGAAAGTCAGTCACCCAGAAAGCTACGAATGTGGCAGAATAACAAATTATAAAATCATAAACTGTTATTAGGCTACTAATAAATAAGCATTGGTAATTCAACCACATAAATATATAATTTAACTGTCTGTGCTTATATATACATTTGTTTTTATAAGGCTGAACAATTTGCATTTGCAGAACAATTGCATTTTGCCAACATCTAAAGTACACGTATTTACAGAAAAAGAGATGTGCAATACAAAAGAAACATCCTTGAACTGTTCATTTTAAAACTCCAAGGGTAAATCATGTAAAACACTCCAGAGAACAATGACAGGTCAGACCAAATTATTTTCAGTGTTCCCTCTAAGTCTATGAGATGTTATGCTCAGCACATCAGACCTTGAGATTGTTCTTTTGAGACATCCAATAGTCTACACTCAGCAAAGAGCACTTTCTCTGGATTTGGTATTCCTCTCTGGAGGCCAGACAGGTAAAACTTGGACATGGTCAAACCTACTTAGTAAGTACTTGAAGACTTTGTTTAAACCTGCAGGCAGATTTCTTGTAACCTGGTTGCAAATCCTCCAGGGACTATCTCAGTCATCCTTGTAATTTCAAAACTAAAGACGGTGGTGTTTACTCAAATTAAATCTGATAGTCATTGGATAAGAGCAGAAATTGTCTGAAGAGCAGGGATTAAAATTTAGGATTTCCTACTAAAACATATAAGGTATCACAAATGTGGGGGTTTAGTTTTCAGGTTAAGACACCTAAATGCATGTTTGTAGTGGTGAGTTCCATATCTAAGCTCATGCTATCATCACTGGTTGTCTAAACAGACACTGTCAAGTGACAGGGCCACTAAAGATGCTTCAAGGTATCAGAGGCATCTACATGAAGAGAGGAAATGTGACACAAGACAGAGAAGATCTGCAGTCCTTTGGGGTAACAGCTAGATACCCAGATCAAAACACTTTGTTTCATAGATTAGATATCTCAACCATATGGAGACATCTAAATGTACAAGTCTACCTTTGCACATTTTCATCTTGAGGCAAGTCCCCTCTTAGTGAAAAATCTCCAAGAAACAAGAGACAACAATCTAGCAAGTATTCTGATCACAGGGGTTATTGCCCACACCAAAGCTGAGGTGCTCACTAATGTGGTTCACTGTCCCATATAACTCTGCACTAAGCAGATAAGGAGTGCCCAGCTGACCAGTTTACAGCACTTTTGCAGAGAGGTGAGTGCATGCCTAGATTGCTGCAATGCCATTGCAAGGGGAACTCTCAATCTGCCTCAACACTTTCAAAGCGGTGCAACGGTTCCAGATCTCTGTCAGAGTCTAAGTGCTATGTAGTTGTGTCATCTCTGGATACAAAACCTTGTCTTTCTGTATGCTGTGAAAAAACATATTTCAAAAATCGTGTCTCAAGTGAGCAGTCACTTCAAAATTCACCAAGGATGAATAAATTTCCCAAAATACCCATTGCTTTTTTAGTGACCTAGAGAGCTTGCTGGTGAGAAAGCGCTATGATTAAGAAGAAAATATGTGTCCCTTTTCGCCTGAGTTGCTTTATTAACAACAAAAATACTTTTTGCCAATCAATGAGCAAATACGGTATGCAATCTAGGGTTGAAACTTTTCTTTCAAATAACAGGCTTGAAACTACACATTTTGCCATTATAGAGATGACAGTATTCTTCTGCATTTTGTGTCTTTTGGTTACTTACTATATTTGAATGAAGCTTTTTTTGAAAAAATTAAAATTATCATATCAGTTAGATAATTGTTCATTTTGTTTATTCCTTTCCTTTCTGTTTTTGCAATCAGGCTTACAGTGCTGTGGAGGGAGAAGGAAGAACTGATCCTCCACCAGAATGAAACAAACAAACAAACAAAGTAAAGCAGCAACAAAAAGGGCACAGTTCCTGAGCGGCTACCCAACTTACACACTGACTTATTTTCTTTAGTTTGGCTAAACTTATCTGATTTTTCTCATGTGACCAGTCAGAAATGCTTGTTTTGCAAATCAAGCATTTCTGTTGGAAGAAAGTTAGCTAGAAGAAAGCATTAAACAAAGGTTACCATATGACATATCAAATAGGAAGTTTAAGAAAGAGAATGGGGGCCAGTGTCTTAACTAAGAAACACTCTCTGGGGAGCCAATTCACCATCAAAACTTTTAAAATATCAATGTATTTTACATATATATAAAGAGAAGAGGTTTATTACAAAATAAATGCATTCAAATTAACAAGATACTGGTGTTTCAGAGAATTTTCCTGACATAAAAATTGATTGACAAGTTCAAGGGGAAGGACAAGGATTAATGTTCAAAATGTTTTGCATTTATAGTGAATATACACTTCTAGGAGACAAAATAAAACTCAAATCTTGTTTATCTAACAGAAAAAAAGAGCAAACATAATAATAGTTATCCATTAGATTTATCAAAGACTGTGGTTCAGTTAAGATATTGTTGAGCTCACACTTTAAAGACCTTTTAAGATAATTTCTGTTAAAATATGTTACTTTAATTATTATTATGCATATAATACCATCACACAGAAAAAAACCCATTAAATATCAGATAATATGTAAATATACCAAAGGGGATTTTAGAAATATTCATTAATTTTGAACAGAAAGGTTTAAAATAACTATTAAATGAGTTACACTTCAGATTAGATCTCTGAAATCATTACTCAGAGTGAATTGGGCCTGTTGTACCTAAACTTGTGCATACACAAGTAAAGCCAAGCGGTATACAATGAATGTAAGAAATTTGTGAAACTGAGCACCAGGTTTTATTTTGCTCAAGTAATGACTCATTTGATTATCAGTAACGAAGTCTGTCCTGTAAGATTTTTACTGATAAGTTATCAAGTTTAAAATGACCATTTTTGTTTCAACCAACCAGACACTGTCTCTAAGTCATAGAGAAGCTACACAACTCTTAAAGGAGAGGCATTAGTCTCCTAGCTTGGAAGCTCTACACACATATTATGACTGTACTTTAAAATTCATAGTGTTTATTTCAAACAGCACCTGAAACAACTTTCTTTGTTACACTTTCACTATGTGGACAAACACCAACACACTCTTTTCTATTACAAGAAACAGCATTTATTGAAAATGGCACCTGGTTTATTACATTTTTTCTATATTCAGAATTGGAAATAAATTGCATTATCTCTGAAACTGCAGTATAGAATAGTAGTTTAAAGTAAATGTTTTTCAATAAGGACAATATCACTGTCTAGCTCGAAAATTTTCCATTGCAATCCCACAAGAAATGCATGGTTAAAAAGTAGGCTGCTTGTTTTAATCAATTTGCATTTGACCTGAGTTCAAAAGAACACTCACTCTCCACAAACATAAAGAAAACAAAGGAAATTCATCTGAGAGATGAAGAATAACTTGATCAAGATTCTTCAAAAATTTGATTTTTTCGTCTCCTCCATAGTCTGAGCTTGAAATGTTACTTTCTTCTGTCTCATTTTGAAGAAGTTGTTCCAGAATCATGCACAAAAGAAAAATATTCTCATACTGGGCGATGTCATACACAGACTGGGCCTGGGAATAAAGAAAAATCAGTACATAAGTAGAGTGTGAAAGCATTTCTGCAGCCTAACATCTCAGATGACAGTTTAAGGAATACTGTTAAAATCTGCGGTATTATTTATATTATCAGTACACCTATACATTCAGTATGATTACTTCTGAAAAATGTTTTCCTTTTTGTGGCAACAGTCAAACAACTAAGACTGCATCACGCTACCAAATGAAAAGTCAACATAACCTCCTCTTCATGAGAGAGTTTGCTTTACCCAATTATCCACAGGCTGTGACATACCATAGTGATGTACAGAAAAACAACTACAATAACAGCTTTGTTTGTTTTGGGCATGTAATTAGAATTGGTGGATTTCTGAGAAATAAAATAACAAGCAAAAAATAATTTTTTACTCCTAAATATAGACAGTCATCTATTCAAGTGACACCTCCAAAAAGCAAATTAAAAGTCCAAAATCTCAATCGAAAATGCATAAGCCTGTTCTGAGCCACTTAAAGTGGAATATTCAGTTTGTCAAGGTGGAACAAGGACACTGACCAAACTAAAAATTTTTTAGAACTCTTACAGCTTTATCAATATAAATTTACCTGTCCTTTATCTAGAAACTGAAAATTTACATAGAAGCTTTCTGTACACAGGAAATAACTGGTAAAACACTTGAAGAATTGTCTCTCCGGAATGAAATTTTGTGTCCTTAACAGCAAAATCTACCAATAATCTGAGATGACCTTGCTCTGAAAAAAGCTGCAATTACAGTAGGTAGAGGAACAGAACTGAAAGGTAAAATCATAGCTGCTAGAAAATTAATTATATATATTAGAAAATGGACCAATAGCTCTAGCAAATCTAAAGAACTGTTTAGACCTGTGGTACAAAGCCAGATGGGTCACGGCTTCAACATGGGTCTATTAAAAGACATCAAATAATTTTCCTCAGTCTAGATTACACACTGTAAGACTTTCCAAAGTGTGAAATCTATTATACAGTCATTGGTTTCACAAAAAAAATGGGTTTTTTTGATTCCAAGAATTCGATTCTAGAATCTAAGAAAAAGACAGCACTTTACCTTCTCCAGCTAAAACTGAGGAAGAAGTTGGCTCAGAGGTTGCTCATTTTGCTTTCTGAGACAGCAGTTATTAAGCCCAAAATCTGTGTTGAAGCACTCTGGGGTAATGGCTTTCAGGTAGCCTCCCACCTCAGAAACAAAATTAAGACAGCACAGCCATCCTGTTGCAAAGCCTCAATGTAGAAAAAGAATTTTGCTGAGTTTTCTAGAAATCTTGAAATATAGGTTCATTATCCAAACATATCATTCCTAGCCTTGCATACTCCTATTGTCTCCCTGGACCCTGATAATAAAAATGTACAGTTCAGAAGCTGCTGCTAAGAATTCAGTGTTGACATTCTTATCAGAACAGACAGTGAAAAATGAAAAAGCATTACATTATTTAATAAAAGTATATTAAGTATTTCCATATTTCTAAAGTTCAGTTCTGCCTATCAAACTGCCTAATTTGGGAAAAGCTCCTTCCAAATCAAAGGTAATATGACTGTCTGTTTCTTCAAATATTGAACACCCAACTCTAGGACAATCATGACTTCACACTGATTGTTTTAACTGTTAACTAATAGTAAGGAGCTAAATATATTTACTTTGCTTATTTGACTAAACTACAGCTTTCAAAGTTGTGAAAGTAGGCGCTATTAATGATTTATTGAATTTCTAGGAAATAGATTATTCTAAAGCCCTACAAAGTCTGCTCCTAAGATTTTCAGTGTAGGGGTCATCTGACCAAACACAGGCATCAACAAGCTGGGACAGTTATGCTTTGTTCCTGTTTCAGCCGACTGAGGGAAGCAAGGGGTGGCCCACAGCTGTTTGAATGTAGATGTCTACTGCCATTTCCCATGTCCCAGGGTAGCAGCAGTAAGCCAGGAGGAGTACTTTAGGTGTGCTATTAGATGCCTGAGCTTTTGCAACTGAGTAGTTCCCAGGATCCTTCAGCATGTAATTCATCCCACTCCAAACTAGAACCACAGATGTACCATGTCCTGGAAGTCTTTACAGTGATAAAGTGTGACTGTGCTCAGAAAAAAATGACTATGTAGACATATAAATGGAAGTTCTATGCTCTTAGTTCCTGTAATTTGGAAATTAGACATACAACATTACAAGCAAAAATTCTTTGTTTGCCTCTCAAGTGTTGATCTTGAAAATTCACTCCTTTTACATGAGTAATCAAGATAAAATGCTTTAGAAAGGCAAATTATGTCACTTCACTTACTCCCATAACCTCAGGCTCTTCCAAGCAGTTAAGCAATTGTGTTACTTTCAGTGGGTCTTAAAAGGTGCAACTAATTGCAGCTTAGTAAACTATCTGATTATAGATAATAGTATCCACGAGTTAACTAATTAGTCTCCTCTACAAATACAACTGCAGTAAAGGAAAATTGCTTTAATCACACAGAACTGATATTAAAGGGAAAGGGTAAGTATGATAGCAAGGAGAAAGTATTTTTTGAGATAATTATTTTTCTGGAGACAAATGCACTTTGAAATATTGCATTATATAACTGGGGGTGGGGAGGGGAATCAGTCTATAACATTTTCTGGCTCAAGGCTTATCATTAACCTTTCCAATCCATTTAATAATCTGAACAAAATGTGCCTCTGTTTGTTTTGTTAGATGTCTTCTGTAGCATTGACTGATGCAACTACTACCCATACAAATTTATGCTGCATAATTGGTAAAGGGATGCCTTTATTGTTCCCTAATGGTGCAGAGTTAGATAATAGGCCTATTAGTCTTCCCACCAATGTGTGTGAATGGGTAGCTGTGCATGTATGGGCACACAGCAGAAAGTTCAGAGAGTGCACCTATAAAGCAAGTCTCGTATGTATATATTTGCATATATGTATATATATATCTGCTGCTATTCCAGAATATCTTAATACTAATTTTAACACTAACTCTGTCTTTCAGAATCAATTTTAAGATAATCAGACAGGTAAACAATATGGATTTTGGTCACTATACTTTATGAGACCAGTCCTCATCAATTTATATAAACAAACATTTTAGGGTAAATAATTTTTAAAAATATTATTTATATAAAATTGAGCTTTACATAAGATGGAAACAAGGGTTACAAGGATCTCCTAGCTGGATCTGATGATCTGCTACTCAAAACTAATTGTATTCACATCATCAAGTTCAGAATGCAAGAAGTATCAAAATGTTTGGTTGAAATCAATTCCCCAAGTTTCTTGTACATTACATGGTGGCCACCTGGAAATGGACACCTATTTACCACGTAATTGAAAACAGGGGAGAAGTTCTCTTTTCTGTCTTCATTATAATGCTATCACAGTCAGTACTAATATGTTAAAAGAAACTGTTGTGTTCCAGGTCCCTGGCCCTTTATAATAGCTCCTCTTTGCAAAAAAGACCAAACAGATCGGGGCCCCCAGATCAAATTCCAATCTGCTGCTGTCTTACTGGACAGATTTGGAGTCTTGGTAAACAGATTTGGAAACTGTTTCCCAATTGTACTTAGAATATTTTTGTTTTCTTGTCTTAATGGTTTATGCACATTTATTTAATTTATTCAAATGCCATTGGTAACAGCAATATAAAACAAGAAAAGAAATTGAAGGAATACTCTACAATTCTTATATCACCAGCCACAAGTCATATTTCCAATGATGCAGTCTGTTGGGCCTAAGATTTTCAAATCCAGAAGGCTGATGACACTTTCTGAGTAGAAGCAAGTAATTTTATTCCTTTTACATCTCAAAGTATGTACAGAACAGAGACAATACTTTACCAGTGCAAACAAAAAATAGATGAAAGAGAGTATGTTCATGGCAACTGCTTTCATGCAGCTCAGATGCTTATGTAGAAGTGTCAGCAACACCTGTACACTCTCTGGAATTTAGGAGGAATGGTACTAATTTGGGAAAACTTCTTTTTTTTTAGTTTAGAACAGAAGATTTAAATGCTGAAACTTCTGACAAAATGAAAACAACTAAAATTAATTTCAAAGCACCATTACATTTGATTAGAGACAAAAGCTTTCCTCCTTTTCTATCTCTATAATTAACTAACATCTATTTAGGCTTTTTAAGTCCCATGGCAATACCAAGTTTAAATATAAGTTTCAACAAGTAGTTCTACACAACAAAATCCTATATAAAACACTGACATACCAATATAAACTTTAATCAAACTGGAAAGTGCTTAGAAAGTAATAAAATTGACACTTCTAGATAGTTATTTTAGCAGAAAAGTATTCTGCCCAGATCTCCCCAATCCATCATATCCTTACAGTTTTGCTTCTTGTAATTTTTATCTTGCAAGTTTTGCCTGTTCCGTTTCTTGGCAAACCTCTACTATTCATCAGGGATATAACTTTTCATGCTAGCAAAGTGTCTTTTTATGTTTCAAGAAATTCTAAGTAAAATTCCACTGGAACATTAAGTGGTAAAAGGGAGTGTTTCTCCTCTTTTACATGTGTATTTATCAGAGAAGCATAAAGGGTAGACCAAAATACACAATAGGAACTGTTACAGTTTGGCTAGTTTTGCCTTCCAATGGAAGCACAGGCAGCAGCAATTGCAGCAGCATCAGCTCCTGGGCTGTGACTACTTAGTTAAGGAGCATGAAGGATAGAACAGAACCAAATCTGCCATCAAGCCATTTCCAGGAAAAATCCCCCATGGCCTGTCTGTCCCCTCCTCTGGCAAGAAAATATAGCCAAAGCTCCTAGAAATTTTCCAGAGAAGGTAGAAACAAAGGGCATACACTTCTCTTGACATAGCTCATACCAATGAACACCATCTCAGAAAACACCCCAATGCCCCTTGCTTTCTTGCAGCTGTCTACTAAAGGCAAGTACACATGTAGACTGAATTCTGGGCAAGAAAATTAAAATTCATGGGCCACGAGGCACAGAGCAAGTGGAATTTGATGCCCCACAGGAACACAGGAGTTACCCAAACCACTTGAAAATGTTTGAAGAGGAGCAAGCCTGATATAAAATCTCTGAGTTTGGTTTACATGTTTCTAGAGACATACAGTCCTGGGTGTGCTGTTTAGTAGACAATTACCCCAACTCTTTTTGTTGTTGTTTCATTTTATTGCTGCCTTGTCTTTCTGGTAAGAGAGGATGCTCCATGCAGAACTAAGAGGAAGGTGACTGAGACTAAAGAAAAAGGAAGTGACATACCAAATGCAGTCACTGATGCTCACCTAAATTAAAAACTTATTTCTGTGCTCACTATGCCTGCATATAGGAGGGAGACTGAAATGGTTTTCTGCATTTTAAGCCTACAGTTCTAATGAGTATATAATTATAAGTTCCTAAATGGAGCAATATTTGACAGCATCACCTTTTAAGAAAAAATGTTTCTAAATGACCATAATGAAAAACAAGAAAAAAGTAACTGACTGGAAACCCTATCAACAAATGGTCACCATTTGGTAAATTTTGTGTTTACAAAGTGAATGGTGAAAACCTAAATTTTCAGTAAAATCAACACTGCTTTAATCTATTCAGCCAGTCTAGGTCAGAGGTTAACAGAAATATGTTTCAAGAATCACTGAATTGTTTTCTCAAGTCAATACACTCTCATGAATAAAGAAGATTAATTCTCACAGGGAATTCTGTTCTTGGCCCTTCCGTTTTCCTTTGAGAAATCCCTATCCAGGTTACTTATTGTTGTGTTCAAGTGCTAAATTCAAGAGAAACATTTTTCAGAGTACAGTTAAGAACATTTGGATAGTAGGCATTTAATTTCAAAACAAGACAGAAATCTTCTTAAGTGGATGGTCTGCAAACCTGTAAATAACCTCTGATTATTAAAATTTACAAACCAAACAATATCCGCAGTATACAAAATCACAGTAGGATAAAAGAGATTATCTATAATTGTTGTTTAGTGTTTAAATAACATAATAAATAGCATACATAAAATTAACACAAATATATAAGAATATATTATATATAATAACATAAATATCTCTAAAATATTTAAGGCAGGCGTGCATGAAAGTCTTTAGTAGAAATATTTTTGTTCTATTTCTAGTACTACTGAGTTAAGATAAAGGGTAGTTTTTAGCTGATTAGCATGTCTCTTTAGGAGCTTGTTTTGTGATTTGAAACACATATCTCCTGAACAACCCTCCCGACAATCATAATCCTCATAACCATGTCAATTATTCACTTGCCAAGTAAATTCAAACCAATATATGAACTCTTTCAGTATCTCAAGCAAAATTCATATAATGTGAAATCCCTTATTTAAATTTATACTCTCACAGACCAAATTTTCAAAATATTTTCATCTTTTATTCCATGGGTTCTGAAATTCTATTTCTGTCTTTACTCATGTTGAGTATCTATCCCTTTATTCTCAAGTAGACCCCTAAGTTTCAACTATTCTGCTTGCAGATCAAGATCAAATGTGACTGCAGAAAGGGTCAAGGAATTACCAACATTTTTAACAGTGAAATTCAAGAGGAGAGACCATCAGCTAAATTCTTAGAACAATTTAATCTACAGCATGTGCAGTCACTAGTCCTGAGTAAGTCACTAGTCCTTCACTTTAGAAGGCCTGAACAGCCTCATGCAAGAGAGGTTTCAAGAAGCAATAGTAAGAATCTTGCAAAAATAGTATCTGTCCAGACATAATTACATGGCATACCCTGGAAAATACTTTTGATAGAATTTAAAGTGTTTATTGTCTTTGCTGTCTCCCAAGTGGAAGATACTTATATTCCTGAAGCATCTCTGCATCATGCCTCTTCCACACATCACTTAGCAGGGTCATCTGTTACTAGCCCTTAGTGTGACACACTGAATTACAAGAAATTCCCAAGACATCTTCAGCAATATTATTCTTATCTAGTAATACAATTTCCACAACAAATTGTAAAAAGTTAAATATGTCAGCAGCAGAGCACTGATGTTTCCATTTTGGAGTAAGAATCACAATTGCCTTGCAAGTAACATAACACAGACATGGAAAGCTTTAAAACCCAAATTTTAATTCCCTTTATCCAATTAAAGAAAGATAAAATATAAGTCACAAAGCTATCTCATTTGGAAAGAACAGCCAAAAAGTACAAATCTGTGAACCTTCTTAGGATAATGGGAACTTATAAACAGATTTTATTCCAATCTACAAGGCATATACTTCAAATCTGACTTCTCACACATGTTATTTTGAAATTTATTCTAAAACTATAAAAATTAATTCTTCACAAATTGAAGCATGTGAAATAGGTTGGTTTGATTTTGGTTTTATATTTTTTTTTCAGAAAATAAACTGAAATAAAGATTGTGAATATATCTTGTTATTGTGTGAGTCCTTCCAAATCAAATGGGCTACTCAAGAATATTTCTAACTTGAAAATGAAATTATAGGTCAGACTATCCCACGTAAAGTCTCTATCAGGAGAAAGCAATCAACAAAACAATTAATAAAATTCCTCAGTTATGAACTTTAGTATTAGAGAAAGGGCTTTTTTGTGGTTTGTGTTTTTGGAGGACTTGCCTACTTACAAGTGTAAGAGTACTACATGGAATACCCATATTTGAAATAATAGACGCTGTTTGTTGACATAAGAAATTAAGTTCTGTCCTGCAAGAAGTGTTGTAAGTACAGCAAGGACAGTGCTCTAAGCAAGTCTTGCAAAGAAACATCATATATATAAAATTTTTAAACATAATAGGACATGAAGGTAATAAGATTAAGTTTTGAATAATAGCAATAATAAAAATTCCTCCATTAATTAAAATCACATCAGAAAGCAATGGAATGCTGAAAAATACAGCTACATTAGTTTCAGAGATTTGATAGTTTACCTATTTTAGAAAATGCAGAAGAAGCTCTGAAAATAAATAGCGATCACTTTGCTTTAGTGACTCTAGCACTGGGCAGGCAACCCTGACAGTAATGCAAGATACACATTTATTTGTACTGAATCATAATTCATTAATTTTTGAAAAGAAGTTTTTCAACATGTTTTTCATCTCATAAAGCTTTTTTTTTCCTAAAAGCATGATGACTTTGTCTCACATAGAACTTGACTTCCTAAAATTATCTCTTCCAATGCTAGGGCTGGAAAGAATCAACTGAACCTAGCAAGTGGCAGATGGTTGGTCCAAGAACAAACCAAGGCAGAAGGCTGTCACAGAACATGCCCTTAAATTGCTTGCCACAGGACACTGTGAAAGCTGAAAGCTTGTATGGGGTGAAAGAAAAGTAAACAGTTGTATGACAGTGAAATCCACATATACGCTCAATCAATCACTCTTCACCTGGAATATCACAAATAGCTGGATACTGGGAGAATGTTCTTGAAAACATCTCCAAATTCTTCTGAACATCTCTGGTAAGCACAGTGAGAGGCAGAATGGCCATTTCCATGTTTTTCTATCTCAGTTTAATTTTCTGGCCCACCCTCTACCTGAAGTAAGTTACTTAAGAGAAGAAAATCTTCCTTTTTTAGTTTGCAGCCCTAAAAGCTTACAACCAGTGGCTCTACCTCCATCCCCCTTCATTTTCAATCAGATCAGTCCTTGCTCCAAAGCCAGAGAGAATTCACCACTCCAGGTTCAAAATCTTAAAGAAAAACAGCCCAAACATAAGCAAACCTAGGTGGTTTTGGACTAACTGAGAACAAATGTGTGTTTGATGCTTGTATTTGTTTGCTGCAGAAGAAAACAGAAAATCCAGGAAAAAAACAAGACAAAACAAAACACTTAAGGAGCAAGAGGAGTCATTCTAGGCATTGCCCTGTGTGAGGAAAAACAAACCTGGCTGGAACACAAGCTTAATGTTTTTAAGAAAAAGAAGTTGACATCTGCCTTCTGAATCCCTTTCATACAAGCAATCTAAGCCTCTGTATAATTTTAATAGATAATAAAATGATACTGCTAAAGACGACAAGTTTCCTTCTTATTATGCAGTTCTTTTTCATCTTCCATAATTAGAGGCTTAATATTCTATTACTGTTCAAGGCAATATTTAACCTAATATTAAACCAAACTTTGATTTAGGAAGAAGTGTTTTAGCTATCTATTTATCTTTCCTCTTGTTTTAGAAAAAATCTTGTATTTACTGTATAGATAAAAGGTCTTTAGGAAAGTGTTTATATTTCACATATATATGTTTCCTCAAACTATTCTCCTAAAATGGATTAATAGATATAATAGATATATACTGACATATAGATATAACTGAAACAACAATGGTTTTTCAGTGATTCTGCCATGTGTTTTAAACACCCATATTCCACTACAATTATGTCAACAAATCATATAACAATCACTGAATTTTCAGAGAATACCACGAGAGTCTTCCAAACTTTAACAGTAAAACTCAAGAGACATGGAAGATATGGAAGACTCAAGATATAATTTCATAAACATTTGACAAGGTTAACAAGCAGCGCTGTTTTTCTTATTTATTGTATTAAAACTATGTGGAATATATATGTAGAATAAATCTTGAGTGGGTTAATCAAATTTAACAACATGAAAATATTGCTTATACAGCTTAAAGATGTGAGAAATTGGAGATTCAACATATTTAATTGAAAAGCAAATAAAATATAAAATGTCATGAAATCATGAGAACACCACACTGTCTCTAAAAGTTTGCATACATGCATCAAAACTTAATTTTGGAAGGAATTAGACCTTTTCATGAAAAACATAAAACGGAAAATGGAACAGATTGCTATCTACAATCTTTTTTGGCTTTACAGAAACCAGATGGGTATGACTGTAAGCAAATATGGTTTTGCTTTTACATTTTACTTTTCCTTTAATTATCTGGTAGACTCTTCTGGAAAGATCCAAAAAGAGAAGTTGTCTAGACAATTTTACTTTTTAAAATTTGTTTGTTTGTTTGTTTGTTTCAGCTGCTTTAGCAGTGCAGTAGTGTAAAAAGACAGGCTTTTAAGAGCTCCAGAGCAGCAGTTTAGAATGTGCGAGTGTCATGATGCTGGAAAGCAGTGATATGCAGTGCAAGATAAAGTTCAGCAAGCCAGCAGTAAGGCTAAAGACAGTTACACTGAGAAAGATCCTTTTGAAACTGAAAATCTTCTGTAACTAGTGTGAAAATTCCAGCATCCTGACAGAACACAAAAAAAGCAGAGTAAACTTGAAAGGGATTAAATTCTAAATTGACTATCAGAAGCCAACTAGTTTTTCTAGCTTTGAAGAAGAAAATATAAGAAATACACAGGAATGATTATCTACAGGGAAATGTTTATAATTCTAAAATTTATGATATCAGGTAAAACAAATAATGAAAGAATTATTGAAGAAAGTTCCATACTCTGAGTTCTATTAAATAGTGAAACTTACTAGGTCATACCAAGTCCAAGGGCTTCCTTTTCATAAAACCAGAGTAGTCTGACTCCCATTCAAAGCAGTCTGGGGAAAGTTTGCTATGAGAGTCAGAGTTTCTACATGGCAAACCTGTCACCTGGATGACTCTGTAAATCTCAGACATGTAGGCTGACAAAGGTACAACTGGCCTTGACTAAAGAGTGCAGAGTCAAGCCAAAATTGGGATGTACAACACTACTATTTTCAGCGAGCTTGGTGTGGTTTAGAGCAGGCATCATTCCTTGTGCTAGAAGGATACTATCAAGAAAGGAATCTGGGAATGGAAGGGCTTGAAATGACCTAGAGGAAAGCTGAAGAAAATTCAGGAATATTTACATATGGCAAGAGAAGCATGTGATTTTTTGCTCTGGTATAATTTCTTATGCCAAAACTTTAACACCGCTCAGTAATACTATAGCTTTATATAAAACTATAAAGCTAGAACTGAAAAGTAGTGGGGAACTACAGACTTTTTATTCTTCACAGAACCTGTTCGAAGGATAATGTTCTGAGATTGAATTGGATGCATTAGAGCTGAATACCCTAGCAAAAATATAGATGATTTTATCAAATGGCTTTGCTAAGACAAATATTTAAGGAAAAAAAAAAGCTAAAATTGAGCAGAAGAGCACTCTTTTGCACTGAGTCACCCAAAAGGAGGCTATTACAACCAAACTACAGAAATATTATAGAAGTTTAAGGCAATTAAATTTGAATCAGAAGCATTAATTCTGGAAAAAATTACAACCAGAGGAAAACCAACCCAACTTGAGCTCAAAGTACATTCAAAGTCAAAAAGGATCTGCATGAAGCCGACTGAAACAACACCTGACTTGAAAAACCTAGAAGACAGTGTTTTAGGTAAATGACTGAGGTGTCTGGTGGATCTGTTACAGAAAGCTGACATAAATGTACCTGTAGGGGCCCTTATGGGACCCTGATAACAGTGAGTAAGCTAAAGTTTCCAGAAACACACTGTCATTCATGTGGATGTGGTATGACAGCTGCATAAAGAAATGTCATAGTATTGAAGAAAACCAGAATAACACCAGAGAGTAACATAAACAATGGCAGCAAAAGAACAGCATGTCAGGGATGCCACTGGAAGTCAAGAACATACTTGCACTTGTTGGAACGGAATTTTAGAATGACTTGGGTTGGAAGGGACCTTAAAGATAACCTAGCTCTAGTTTTTTGGAAAAAAAGGAGTTGAAATCCACCTTTCAGCTAAGGCTGTGATTTCCTCTGATGGCCTGAAATAAAGATAATATTACATGAATTGCACCTGAAAACCTCTCTTGTCTTCCTTAGCAGCTACAAACTGCTCTACCATTCCTTTCCATGCTGTACTCCCATCACCATCCTTTTGGCTTTTCTCTATTTTTTCCATCCCCCATCTCTAGAAAATAGAAGACAAATGTCCCACTGGCATGACCATGAGTCTGGGCCATGTCTCTGATTTTGAAATCTGGACAAAATACAATTTTTTTTAAAATTTGAATTTGAACTTCCCGTAAGAACATGGTGTTGGGGGGAAAAATGGAAGACTGGAAAATAAGCAACTCTTCAGCCTGAAGAAAAAGACTCAAATCTCTTTATATTCACTACAAAACCATGGATGTTTTGAAGTGGACTGGACTAGTGAAATAATTAGCACTATGTAAAACTCTGCAAGCTGCTTCAATGGAAAGCCGAGTTTAAAAATGCAATTAGGATATGATATTTACCTAAACAATTTCAAGTCTTAATAGAGTTTCAAGGAGGTTACAGAAAACCGTCCCTAATCCTCACCACCATTAAGACAGCACATGACCTTTTGTGTAAAACAAAAAATAGCATCATCCTACCACAATTAATATAATCTACATTCAGTAAATATTCTCAGAGAGAACTCTGGTCTTTCTGTAGCTGCCAGCACACTTGTCAGGAGTACTGTGCATCAGAATGCAATGTTAGATATAGCATGGTGTTTATTAAAATATTGGCCTGAAAAGATTAGGAAAATTTTAACATTTCAGAGGATGACTAGCCTTTCAAAAAGACAGCTAAGCTTCAGTTTGGGACAGGTTATTTTTTTTTTAATTAAATGATCTGGAACAAGAAATAAAGCATGTTCCTAACTGTGGACCAGATGGAAGAATTCAAAATACCTAGTTATTTTATGCCCCACATTATTTACAATCAGGTAATAACTACCAGTAGGCAATACATACAAGAATTTAGCAAAGCTTTTTAAGTGCCTTAAGGAATACAATTCTTTCCTTTTTGCTGTTAATTTAATGCAATTTAACATAATTGCTTAATTTATCAAACAAGATTTAAATCACTGTGAAAGATATTAAAAGATCATATTAACAAGTCATACTAAACACACAGGCCACCTAGCTCTTCAAAATTATTTCAGATGACTGCAGGAATACATTAACAAAAACATGACAGAAAATCATTAGAGACTGACTCATTTAAAGAGGAGAGAAGAAACAAAATCAAATCCTGTCAGAATTGAGGTACATAGATCATCTTTGGTATGCTGTAACTGACTCCTAGCAAATTTCTAGTTTTTAGAAGGTCTGGACTATATCAGGCATAGCAACTGTAGCATTACAAATGAGTGAAAGACATCAGCTGCAGTATAACGAAACCCTCCTACTTTAATGCTCAAACTTATTTTATAAAAAAAAAAGTCACTATTCTTGTGCTTTTGTGGAGAATATCTACGCACAGGGAAAACTTCTGGGATAATACAGCAACTTGCAGAGTGAACAAATAAGAAAGAGAATGCTGCTAAATTTTTATGGCTCTAAGGTAGTCATGCAATTAATTCCTTCAAGATTCCCCAATGACAGCGAGTTAGCCAATAGGGAACTCATGCTCTGACTGTTTCTGCTACTGAATTTAACTCATTTAAATTGAATTAAGGTTCTTCTACGCCATATGGACACATAGGCATTTATTTAGTAAAGCTTTTAAGCTTTCCAGTCTGAAATGTAAAAATTTCTCATTTGGTTTTGTCCCAGTTCCATCTCTCTTCCTTAATACTCTGTATTTTATATTCCCTATTGGAGAGGGAGAAAATCAGATTATTACCATATAGTACTATAGCTCATTAAATGTTCTTTTTGGTTCTCAATCCTCTGGACAATAAGAATTTAAACACTTTGACTTTCTTCACCCTAAAGGGTTAATTAGGCTCCTTCCACCTACTGTTCCCTCAGTGGGATCTTAGTCTAGTGTTCAGCAAGGTCAGCATTGAACCATTGCTACTCTGTCTGTTACTTTACTTGGCCATGAAACTTTTTCAACTGCCATATTCTCTTTCCAGAATAAAATATGACCTATGATTTCTTTCAAACACTTCTGCCCCCAAGTGACACCGGATTTAGCAACAAGAAGAAAATACATTTTGAGGTTTTTTTTCCAACCCAGTTTTTGAATGTCAGATTCTATCAGAATTATCAACTCAAATACTCATGTGCATATGAAAGAACTTAGTATCTTCATTTTAATTCCACTGTCTTTTACAAAAAAAAAAAGCAAAAATCTTAGCTGAAGAACCTTCTTTCCATTTATAGGAACTTGCACTTGTTTTTAGGATCAGAAGAAAACTTAACCTGTTGTGAAAGATCTTAATGACCATCATTCCTTGAAAGGGGTAAAGTTAACAGCAATTCCAGGTGAAAACATTTAAAATTAAATGGAACCACTTCTGGCTGTGATAACACAAATGTACACACAAAGATATAGAGTAAATGCAATTCGCAAAATAAGGGATTATAGTCAAAATTGGAAAAAATAATAAATAATAAGAGGAATGTATTAGGTCTCTTGAGTCTACTGCAATGTGAGAGTAGGTATCTTATAGAATTTTTCTGAAACTAGGCTGTCCTGTGGGTGATGGTAACACCATTATTTAAGCAGACCCAACTCTGGCTGTACATATGGGACAGTGAAGAAGTATAGCCCCACTAAGTATGATGCACAGAACTGGATTCCTCTGAAAAGTAACTGTCATTAAGGCAAGGGATCTTAATATGGTTCTAAAATCTTTAGTGAAAAAAAATACTTCATCTACTCTACCATTTGAAAGAATGATTTAGCTAAAGGTAGATGACCATAGGGAAAGGCATTTTTTTAGGTAAGCATAGAGACTCAAACTTGAAGGTACTCCTTATGAAAACTGTACAACACCTTGCTTGACAGGGAATCTCAACACAACCACTGCTGCCTATAACATCTATATGATGAATGAATAAATCTTGGAAGAAAAACTCTTGAAGACATTACAAAAACATTGGTCTGCCTGTTGAGGGAGGGCAGTTTAGGCAGAACTTAAATTTGCATAAGCACCTTAATAACTAGCTAGAGAAGGTGATGATGCAAATCACTGCAACTTCTCAATTCCAATGTTATACTTCTGGTCTAATGCCTAGAAATTAACTTTCATACACATTTATATTCCACTTGTTCCCATGCATCCACAGAAATATCAACAAACCTCCTTCACCCAAATGAAATGAAAAGTAAATCAACCTATGTTGATTTTTTTGGTTTTGGCTGTTTGGTTGGTTTGGGTTTTTTTGTTGGTTTTACTTTGTTTTTGTTTAATGTATCTATTAATTACACAGGTTGAAACTGGAGATTTTTATGACTTTGCCAGATTTAAAATAGCCTTGTAAACAGAGAGATATTCTGGCCAACATCTGGTGAAAAAAAGGAAGCATTCTAGACATGGATGTACAGTGATCTTATGATCAAATCAGAATGAATTGCAGGCTGAAAGGCCTCAGGGATTAACCTGGGAAATACCACGTAGGCTCATCCCAGAAGCATACAGAGTATACACATGCTGAACAGTACAATACCCCCTCATTACTTTCATGAAGATGACAACTAATTTTCTAGAAGGATTTGTGTTGCTTCTCCTATGCTCTCACTTAGTAAACAACTGAAAAAAGGAAGGAGTCAGAATCCCATGCTTGTGGGAAATCAGAGCTCACAAAAGGAAGTCAGTTGTGTCATCAAGAGGAGCATAACAAGTCTGAAGAATGGGAGCTTTGAAATACTACCAAATCCCCAAGCCAGCTGGTGTAGCCTGAGGTTGTCTGAAAGAATTCAAGCAATTCCAAAGGTAGCTCTTCTGATACACCAAAATCTTAAATAGTAATAATGAAGTGATGCCAGACACAATATATGCATCTCCTGCTGGTGCTGAAACATGAAACTAAAGACCTTCTTCTGGATAAAGTCAATGCCTTTTGCTGCCTTTCTTTGGCTTCATTAGAGGTGAATGACAGAGCTGCTACTAATAGCAGAAATTGTGCAAAACTTCACGAATTTTTTTCCTTAACACTGAAAAAAGGTAGTAGATCCTAAAAAGTCAGCTTGCTGCCTTCACTCATCAGTTGGAAATCATCATTGTTTGGGACAAATATCTTTCATTTCACAGCTCTGTTTGAACATTAAGTTCATACTGCCTGACTTAAGACACTGCCTTTTAGTCAAGCAAAACTGCAGCAAAAAAGTTAAACTATATTTGGCGATTAGCAAGACTGTAAGAATTGGGAGATTCAGACAGTCAATAAAACATTCTTAAACCAATGTTTTCTCATCACATTTGTACCAAAAAAAGAAAAAACAGGCTTAACAGATCAAGTGGCTAATCCACATGCATTGCTTCTTTCAAAGGTGGGAGACTATTGTGATGATGGAAATGATCTGATCATCCTATCCTTGCCAACGGGTACCCCATTCTCCTTCTTAAAAACCAAAACCGTTTTGGAAACATCCAGAAACACCAACTATTTTTCAAAAAAAAAAATCCACTTTTTAATTCTTTAGTACATTTAGGACTCCTTTTTAAAATTGCAGCATCCTCTAACAGTTTCTGAGAACAAGATATACGTTAGAACCTCAGTACTTCCAGAATTTACTCTTCTAATTCAGTCTTTAGGATGCACTAGATGTGGATCCTCAGAGAAGCACAAAGTATTAGCTGAAAATTCTGCCTTAGAGAGAAGCACATCTGCAGTAATATCAACAGCCAAAAGGTGGCTTTTATCAACAGATAAGAGGTGAATTAGGAAGAAAGATTACAGAGAATTAGTTCAACAAGAATTTTTATGGAATATTCACACAGAGAATGTAGCTAGAATGTTCTTGTGTAGGATCTGAAGATCAGGAAAGAAAATATACTAGATATTAACTTCGAACAAAGGTGTCTACCCGATGCAGGGATTTTTCTTACCTTCAAATTTCAATTTAGTTCTTGCACAATGATAAAGGGCAGGAAAAATACTCAGTTTCTCTTTATACCATACCCTGGTTTATATACTTCTGTTGTTACTCTCACCTGTTCACTCTTTAAGTCATAATCTTTTGTTCTCTCAGAATCAAGGATTTTACAAGTCTCTAAATATGCTGCGTTTAGCCGAAACTCTCTCTAGTCCATTACGTAGTTTCTGAAAAAACATTATCACATGACCAATTTTGCTGCCACTCATCATTTATATCTTTACTTGTTTCTCTTACAACCTTAATAAATATTTCAGAACAGTTGCTCTGCATTGGAACAATAGCTATAACCCTTTTTTCTGTGCTCAGTTAATAACATTAAAGAACTAGCTCTTGAGGGTTAAACAAAATAATCATTCATTATATTAATGAATAAAAATTACAGTAACCACAATCTTGAAAATTTAAATTTACAATAGCTAGCACCACCTTGCTACCTTAATTGATTTAAGAATAATGACAAAATACTTGGAGTGGTTTTTAATTTGCTGGTCTTGCATGCAGTATGATTTATCTTAGGATTTAGAACTGTACTTAATTGCATAATAAGTGGTGGCAATATGTGCAACAAGTTTTTATTAATATCACTGCCTGTCATACTTCATATTGAAAACAATCTACATTGGCTCACCTATAAATTGAACTTGCAACACAGGCCTACTTCACACTAAGTAGCACATTAGTATTCCACACAGATTGTAATTGCCCTTCTACTGCTTTTATAATACTCGTGTTTTGAAATGCTCTCCTTGCATTTATATTAAAAGCATTTGAGAAGACAGTCATTGAGTGGTGGGAATAATTTTGTAGGAACACAGGAACATTTTTTAGATTTATTTTGACTTTGTGCATGTCTGAAAGTATTTCTTTGCTATTTGTTTTTAAAGAGAAGTTAACTGTTTCATGTACAAGGATTAGTCCAGCAACTGCAGTATTCATTACAGAGACAATCAAGCTCAAAATTATTTTAGAAAGATATAGCATGATAGTAACAGGATTAGAGCATACTGACACAGATGATTAAGAGACTCATGCAAATTCATAATCTGTTTTAAGAATGAGTGGATGTTAACATGGTTCAAAGGCAAATGAAAGAGGAGAAAATGCAATACAAATACAAAATACAAATTATCTATAAGAAAATTAGCATAACACAATACTTAAGGATAGTTTTGGCGAGAAACTGAAATAGAAAAATTGGGAGTCCTGGTTTAGAATGGTATTCTCCAATTTAGTGCTCCCACTGAAACCACGCTGCCACTTGCTGCCCCTCTACCCCTCCCCTTTGGAGGGCTGGAGAGGAGAACTGGAGGCACAAATGCTAAAGATCATGGGTCGAGATAAGAGAAATTTACTGGAAATAGCGAGGAGATAAGAAAATGAACAGTAACAGCAACAATACTAATGACAGAATGGACAAGAAAAAGGGGAACATCATTACATAACTGCTCCCTCCCCACATCCTGGCTATAGGAGGGAACCCCTTTCTCCTCAGAAGACATGCCCTTCCTTTTGCCCCTGGCAATGACATGAGGTGGTATAGAATAACCTCCTACTCCTGTCGTGGCTGGGATCAGGACACTGAAAAATGTAATGTGTCTAACAGGAGACATCCTGTGCTGCTAACTCATGTTGTCCAAGTGCTGTGGAAGGCGACACAATGACACAAGTGTTTTTCCTATTTATTCCCAGACTGGTTTTACTGTTCTTATTTATCAAATGTGTATGTTATGTAAGTGGTATGGTAAAGAATATAGCAAGCTGTGAAGAACAGCACAATCTGTTAGTCTAAGTCAGCAAGTAGGCTGTAGAAATCTATCTCTTTACAAAAAAGTAATTCTTTGTAAGAAATGAGACATCAGGAGCACTTCTATGTACTGATTTCATTTAAAGGACAAATCTCCTTCCCATTTCCAACTTGAAATAAATGGTTTAGGTACTTTACTGTGTAAACCACTTAGGGTTTGCAAACTGCAATACTGCAGGTGAGATGCACAGAAAAACAAAATCTAAGATGAACCCTTTTCTTTAACTAACAGTACAAACAATACCTGTTGGGGTTTTAAAATCAAAATGATGTCTCATGATGTTTCCTGCTGTCTCATTTTCTTACAAATATGAATATTTAGTAAAAATTAAATGAATAGCAGTTTGGCTTCCAAAAGTAGTCAATGAAAAGTATGAAGTTCTAAAACTAGAAAAATCATGTCTTAAAGCAAACTGTATAGTGAAATAGTAGGGAAAAATTATTAATAATCCAAAGCTGACGGAGTTGCAAAAAGATTTGAGAAAGACAGCAAAAACTGGCTGACAGCAAAAAGCCAAGCACACTTTGAGCAGTGCACCCTAAACAGGAAAACACATCTACTGCTCAGTCTCAAATATTATGTACAAGCAGGCCCACAAATTAAGCACCAGAAACAGTTAGGTGGTAAGAAATCAGGTACTTTTAGAATTTACAAGAGACACAGCTTGGTTGCGTATTAGGTGTAACATCTCCTTAAGTTTGTGACAGGCTTTATTGTTTCTATTTTTGTATGCGTATCAGACTGCAGAAGGCTGAAATTTTACACAGTCCATAGAATAAAAAATAAGTAAAAAAACCCCTTTCTTACTTAGAAATCAATTCTCAAAGGCTTTCTTTTTGCTGTACTCATATCTTATGACATAATACATAACCTTCCTAATTTGAAATTAATATCCATTCAGTGGCATTTTTACAGCACTGCCCTTGAAGGGTTGGAAAGAATGGGTAAAACCAAACTAAATGAACAAATTCAGATTTTTCTGAACAAATATTTTTACTTAAAGTTCTTACAGCAAAGAAACACCAAAAAAAATAAAACAAAACAGAGAAGTAATTCTGACTCTATTAAAAAATAATTCCAAGTTCTTAATGAAAGAAAGAATTGTAAAGTATCTGAAAGTATTAAATCATGTTTATGAAGTTTTTCTATAGCCTGACTTTTAACTCAAGAAAGGGCCAAACAGACCACACTGCTTGATCTGGAAATTCCAAAAAAGTGAATTTAATTGTCTTTTAGAAATACCCATAACTTTATCTTAAAGATGACAAACTACAGAAGTCACTGTTTTTCCATGTAAGTTGCTGATGCAACAGCTGAATTTTCCAAATACCAATGTTGGAAATGGAAAAGTGTGCTCATGTAAAAGTGACTTATTAAAAGAAAATGTGAAAGCACTGGTAAAACATTAAATAATCTATATGTAGGAAGTAGAACAGGTGGCAATGAATGGAACTGAAGGTAAGGTAAATATTGTCATGCAAGCAATTGATGAGACAAGCTAAAAGGATCATAGAATATCATTAGGTGCTAGAGTAAAAAACCCTGTCCAACTGAACAACCAACCAAACAAAACAACCACAAAACAGAAAAACCAAACCAAACAAAAAAAGCCCCCAAACAAACACCCCCACCAAAAAAACCCAAAAGAAAAAACTTTAAAAGATATTAGGAGTAAAAGTAAAGGCACAGATAAAAAGAAAGATACCCTACTAAAGGTAAGTAGGAAAGTAAGTATGAAAAAAAATCCAAACCAGAAATAGTCCAGAATGGTTTCTGCTCTCCAATCCTGAAGTGGTAGAAGAAAAATATATTTCTATTCCATATGATAGTGTGGATGGAACTAAAAAACTGCAGATATGAAAAATGATCTGCAACAACCCAAGACTTCATTAGGAGATGCTCTCAAATTCCTCCCAGAGCACCTTTGCAGTATTTCTTACAATGAATATATGCCAAAGCCCATATTAAAACATCAACTCTGTATATCAATTCTAGATAACTACTTGGCAGATCTGTTTCAACAGAATAATGCATTTGCCAAAAAGGCAGTGGAGCCTGTTTGCTAGGGAATTTCCTTTATTCTAGTACAGTTATGAATTGACTGAAACACAATTCTGGCTCTGCGTTTACACTGAATGTTATGAAAATACAAATTTTCTAGTGTAAAAACTGTTATGTTCAATACAAACATAGCATTTCATGGTTTGGACTGCAAATAAAGAATATCAAAGGAAGCAGACCTTTCTTCAACCCCAGAAAGTTCTTGGCACTAACAGATATTTGATTAAATTACAAAAACATATTTTTACTTCTACATAGTTAATTAATTTTAGAATAGCACGAAGAAATGGAAAAATAAAATTTATTATTATGGCTAATCATTTCAGGGACTATAATTATTTCTCAAACAGTATTTGCAAGATGCCAATTTATTTTAAGTATCACAGTTCACTGCTTATGCTCCGGGATACAATTGGCAACTAACATAACCCATCTATGTTTTATTTACTAGCTTAGCAGACAGATGTGCACTTACTGAATTTCACATTAATTGCTAATATTTCCCTATAGCAACAAAGCCCTGAAGGCCTTGTTAGAAATATGTCAACGAAAAGTGAAGGTCTGTTTCTGAGTTTGTTTTTTACATGCAAATGCTTTTACACTTAACTATTCAGACTTTGGGGAAAAAAAATCTCTTTCCAATGATAGAAACAATTATGATTGGATAAGAGAATTGTCCATTGCTGCTCCTGCAGACCCTCAATATATCATAAAGGCAAGTAAATCAATATGCCTCAATTTCAACATAATTAAATCCATAAGAAATCCACAGGCTGCGCTGTCAACTTAGTTTCATAACTACACCAATAGCTTCAAAATTTCTGAAATTCTTTTTGTTTCACATGATGCATTTGACTGAAAATCCTGTGTCTTTTAAATTCCTACTGGAGAAACAGGTTCCTTAGGAATAAGTCGGTATTTTAGACTCTTGGCTTTAGATTTTTTTATTACTTTTTTAAAGTCTTTGGAATTTGGAACTTAGCATAGGGAGGTAATTTACAAGTAAGATATTACTTGTAAATGGCTATAAAATGGCTACAGGCATGGTATCTTTGTCAGTGAAATTTCAGAAGTCTGTGTCCTGCTGAGTCAATTTCAATTTAAAAAAAAAAGTACCTTGAGCATAGATTACAACAAAATTTGCCATATTTATTTTAGTCCAGTTCCTGTATGTGCAGAAATTCATTGGGAGCCATCACTTCTGAACACATGAACTGCACTCAGTTGCTCACAGAGAACTGAAATCTGCAAATGGATACTGATTAAGGTGGAAGAATAAAGTCACTCTCTTTCCTAACACTGAACTGCTTATTTGAAGAAATAGCAGTCATGAGGAATGCATCTTTAAAGACAATACAACCAGCAAAAAATTGACATCTTTTGGCTGGAGAGGTGGTGGTGCTACATCTAGAGTTAAAAGCAGTGTTGCATGCTGCTATTCTGACAGAATTTCTCATACCTGCAACAGTCACAGTAAAGTGTCTAAAGCTGCCAGCAAAGATATTTAAAATGCTCTTCACTGGTTCCTCTGCCTTCACTTTTCAGGCAGGAGAAGCAATCAGGAAGCAGCTTGGGATGATGAAAGATGTGCCAGGGTGCCAAGTGAGCAAATGATCCTTTGGCTCTAAAGGCAGAACTGCTGCCCTCTGGCTTGGCAGCAGCTCTCCAGGGTGCTGTCCCACAGGAGCAGAGACTGATGGGCTACCAGGGGCACATGGAAAAGCATGAGCCCTCCCAGTTACTTCCCCTGCCACAGAAAGAACAGCTTTGCCATGGCAACAGTGCTGTGAACTCTTCTATGTTTAGTACGTCTTATTTTGGATATATCTTTCTGGGGGTTGGGTTAAAACCAAAAAATTTCTTCCCCATTTCAACAGTATTAAGAACCAATAACACTGAATTGCTGGAGCAATCTCAAATACTCTTTTCGTTGTATCCTGGTAGCCCCTGAAAATCTCTACTTAATTTCTTCTTTGAATATCTTACACTACAGTTTAAAACTGTTCAAACAAGAGCAGTAAGAGAAGGAAAATGTGGATGGCATGAAAACAATCATGAAGTAGTACAGATATCTTACACTACTAAGATTTCTTTTCTCTTTAAACCAGACATTAGCATTTGATACCGAATACATATTACTATAACTGATGCTTTCTTACAGGAGTCATAACAAAAGTGGAGGATACACAGTTTGAAAATGCAGTTAGAATACTTCAGGTTTGCCAAATGTGGTGCACTTTGTGAATGAGGAGACAGAGGAGAGAATCATGTTTCAGAGCATCAGGTAGAAGAGACAACCAGGGCAGACATCACTGACAAGTACAGGTAGCATTAGGTAAGAGTTTGTTCCATAAGCAACAAAAAATGATGAAGCCATGCCTTGCATAGAGCCATAATAAAAATCAGTGATACAAACTAAGGACTATGTGAATAAGAAGAAGAATCAAGAATTATAAAACACTAAGAAGGATTTATAGAATCCTTCTATACAGAAGGATTCTATATAGATTCTAAATAGAAGAAAAGGAAACTCCATTATACTTACATGAAAAAATTCTCAATTCTCATCTTAAATATTATTAATTCTAAGTTAATTCTATTATTTCAACAGTACCCAAACTCAGCAAATACATAATGTTAACATAGCATAAATGCAAAAATTTAATGTAATTTGACTGTAAATTGGAGTCCACTAGTGATTGCAATAGGCTCTGGATCTGGTCTTTTGATTTTGAATTTAGTAGTATTCAGAATTACTGTTGGACCATGAGTTTTAGGAAAGATTTAGTTTCCTGCAGATGGATTTCTTCCCCAAACAAATATTTTAATAAATAGGTAATACATAGCAAAACAAAACAATATTTAGTCAGTACAACTGATTTGAGTTGATTCAACATAAACCTGGTTGGACAATTGCTTACAGTTCATCCATAATTTCTCTAACTTACTATGCAATTATATTTTATATATTGCCCTATATAACTTTGTGCAGCTGTAATACTATTTCAACATATTGTATCAATCTTGATTATGGATTTTTATTGGGTTAAGCTTTGTTTTTTTTTTTAATTAGCTGTTACTTAATTTTAGGCAATAAAATTCAGATAGAGAAAGCCAAAACTCATAAGCTATTATTTAAGAATGAGGCAAATAATAATTTTAAACGATAAACAGAGTCAATAACAGCTTTCAGATTTGATGTATTAACACATTCTTAAATTCAGCATCTGGAAAAATCTGTGTAGAAAAGTGTTTGGACTAAATGACTCCTTCTGACCTCAGAATCCCTGAATCAAGAATATAATTTAACTTTCAAATGAATTTAAAATATTTTGCAAGGAAGTTAAAAAGTAGGTCCTGAAATTGAAATGTATGCTAAAATACATTTTGAAGAACATCTCTTATGATAAATAGACATATTCAAACATGAGAAAAAAAGTTCTTGAGTATTATTTTGTCATTAGCATAACACAACTCAGAACAGCTGAAATTCTTTGAAGTGTTATTGAAGTGAAAACAGCTGTAATCTACACGTTACTCAGATCCTTACATGTAACTGTGTGCAACTCTCTAAGGTCTCCATCAGTGGTGCAGGCCAGTCTTCAGCTACATTTTTTTTCCCCAGTTTCCAAGCCCTCTCTTATGCTTACTATTTCCTCCATCTTTAGAGATAAATTATATTACACACAGGTGTTACAGTGAATATTGAATATTAGCAGGGACATCAGAAGTAATCTCTCTGAGAAACACAGAATTCACAGGACTCCAAGTATAAAATCCCCAAAAGGCTTCCTCTGACGCAAACCAGTCACTTTGGTGCAAAAATTACCTGTTTAACATGCCTGCCAGGACACATCTAATCTACATCCTGAATTTTTATTACTGCCTGAAGAAGAAAGTTTAACCTCCTGCAATTTGAAATCCTGACTGTGGGATGTGTTAGTAGTTTTCTAATATGAGTCAAATTTTCTAAATTTTCTGTTAAGCCTCTTTCCTGACCTACTAGCATTAAGTATTACACCCTTATTATACCAATCTCCCCAAAACTAGCATTCACACTCTTAGTTAGAACAGTATTTCAATTTCTTCTAGAACTCAGAAGCAGGCGAAATCTGCAGTGTAGTTCTGCCTCCTTTTTCCCCCTTTGTGAGAATTTTGACCATGATTATTAATGTTAATATAATATATAAATAGGCATTTAAGAGCTTAGATATATGGCTGAAAGGTTGCTGAAGTGTTTAATCCTACCCCTCACCCTGAGATAGGTTCCTGTATGCTTATGGCACCTCCAAAGGATGCTCATTATGAATGTATTTCAGTACTTCAGTGAGTTTGACATCTAACCTTAATCACAGAGTACATTTCTTCTTGTTCACACCAGTACACAAAAGGATTATTCCTTGTATAACAACTTTTCATGTTCTGGGACGCAATTACAACTTCTCTTCCCCCTCAGTCCTCTCTTTTTCCAGATTATTTTATGGAAACTAACATTTTGTCAACAGTATCTCTGAACACATCAAACATGCACACAAAGAATCCCATGAAAATTACTTATAAAAGATAGAAATGCCCTATTCTATGATTTATTGTATTTTTAAATAGATGCAAAACTTTAAAAACAAACCCAAACCACAAACTATCCAATAATAATTGTTCTTAGTGATTATAATTTATTTTTGGCATTTTGATCAACTCTTTCTCATATATCATAGGTTGCCTAGTTATATACTAGCACAACTATAATGAACACTACATTACAATTATAATGACTATTGGTCCTCATCACAAAACACCTTTTACTGCTTGGTCTATTTAGCAACACTATCTGTAGAAAACAGATGAATTTTGAGAAATATATTAATAATTTTTCCATTATTTCACAAGTTACACTTTAAAGGTGATTAGTTATGCTGTATAGCAAATAAAAAAATATTATTCCATAAAAAAGATAATTCTGTAAGCAGTTTAATTCCCATGTGACTCTCTAAAATCATTAGGGGAGCAGAAACTGTCTTCCTTTTTGTTAATCTTAAATCATGTGCAAGGAGAATCTCAGCAGCTTTATGCTTTCCCTGTAAGTTAACTTCCTCCACTTTTTCTGCAGAGGTATCTACACTCTAGAGAAACAGACAGGTTTAGAAAGAGCTGTCTTTTGCATGATAATTAATTTTTAAGAACCCGTGACCATGGAAGACTGTATCTTGAATAACCCACAGACTGGAATTAGCTCCTACATTACAAAAACATAGCTACGAAGTTCTCATTAATTAAATTCAGACACTCAAATTTAAGTAGATTCTTCTTCCAAGCTAAGCAGAGTTGAGCAGTTCTTGAGCAACCACCATGCAGAATAAAGTAGCATAACACATTCCAAAAGTTGGCCAAAGCATTCACTAGCAGAATCATGAAACGTAGAAGAAATTAAGGTCTGTGATTCAGACAATGTTCTTTAATATTGCAAATAATGATCTTATTCATATTATATAGTTTCTTAATGTACTACTAGCTCCCTGCTTTTACTAGGAATGGCAGTTTTAAATCCATATAATGGCACTACAATCCTAATTTGTTTCTTTTATGCCTACAGGTGTTTGGCTGTGATTTGGTTTTTTTGGCTTGTTTTTCTTTTTGAAAAGGGTTCTTGCTTCTGTTACTATAGAGAATGGATGATGCTCAATTAGAAGAAATATTATTCAGTATTTTTTCTGTTATATGCATGGGCATGAAATGTGTAGTATTCAGTCTCTGCTCTGAAGACAGAATTAAAACGTTCTTCTTTTTATGACAATCATTGCTATAATCCCACACATACCACAAATACTATTTTAACTTTATAAATGCTTTTAGAGTGAGGTAATGCTTTTCTACTTTTAAGAAAGAATCTTTTCAACCTAGTTGCTATTGCATTCATGGCTGTCTAGGACATGAGTTTACAATGCCTGCTATTACACAGAAATGCATAAATTCAAAGCAAAGCCCATGCTGGCTTCTGTGAAAACTGTGGACACTTATGTCTTCCTCTTCACAGACAAAAATGGTCTGAGAAACAAAAAAAAAGTTTCAGTCTGAATGGTAAACATTTTCCAAAATTTACAAACTGAAAAAAACCTCTAATGATAGAAAACACTGTCATTTACCTGATCTACAATGTGGGCAAATTTTACTGTGTGAGAATTGATTATTTTGTCTTGCTTCTGAGAGAGAAAAGTATTCTTTTCACATTATACCTGAAAATTTATTCTGTTTTCAGCAGATGGTACAATAATGTCTTTCAACAATACAGCATTTATCTGACAAAAGCACAACCCTCTAGTCTAATTTTGCTATCAATATTGGAAATAGTAACTGGAATGATACACCATTTACTTTTGAGAAAAACATACCTATTATCTAGAATTACTTCTTATTTTCAGTGAGAAAGAGTTTTCAAGCTTAAAAGTGCCTTGCCCTCTTCAGCCCCAAACTTCTGGTGTTACCTCCTCCTGGCTACTCTGGAGCCAAGAGTCTGTGAAAGACATACAAGGTTTGGTATGTAATCAGGCTTGAGAAGTAAAAGGAAGGTAATTGTGTTGGGGTTTAGGTGGCTGGAAGGGAGGTGTGGTAACATCAAAGACCTAGCAGAAGCACAACAGTAGCAGACAATGAGAATATCTAGATGGATACAAAAGGGAGGTTAATCACAGTGAAGGATCACCATGTTGATGACTCCTGCTCCTGGCAAACACTGCTCTAGATGTAATTTGAGTTCTCAGTAATCCTTGGTCATTTACCTGTTCCCACTGCATGACCTGAACAGCAGCACTTTACATCCCCCAGAAGCAAAAAAAAAAGTATGTTCTCTGACATGAGTGGACACAAAGAAAGTTTCATCAAGCTTATCATATAAGCTGCATGCTTCCCAACCAAACTATCCAGGTGAAAAACAAAACCGCTCCTAAAAGATCTGAGTACTCCAGTTTCTAGATAAATAATTTTGTTAGCTTGCTCAAGTTATTCAACACCCTTCTTAAAATCAGGCAAGTTCTAAATTAAACAGAGAGAGAAGGTAATGTGTTGCTTTCCTTGAAACTTCTTCCTTCATTAAAACAATTTAAAAATAACAAGAGAAAAATATATGGAACGTACTTAAATATAATTAGTTCTAGCTGTTATTCAAGGTCCCTCTGAAATATCTTTCAGCCCTAGAAGGCTAAGGGCTAATTTAGTGGGTTATGTGCTGTCCTCCGGGTTTCTTAGGTGCATGAAGGCTGTTCTACAGGATGTTTGAGAAAAATTAGGAGTTTCAGAGCGTGTCTCAATATTCACCTTATGTTTCCATAAACTGAAAATTATACCTTCACTAGTTTGTAACTCCTAGAGTGTTATGAAGTTTCTATAAGCTTTCCTGAACATTATTTCTACCTCCTTTGTAGGTAGAAAAATAACTTGTCTCTACATGACTTTACCTCTTTTATTCTAGGAACTCAACTAATTAGCAACTATAATCTCACTTCTAGAAAATTTATCAAACACTGTAGGTTTAGAGATGACACAACAGCACAAGTGATGGACACACTAGAGGATTGTGCTACCATTCAGAATGATCTCAAAAGGCTGGAGAAACTGGCCGAAAGAAATCCTGAGTCGCTGCAAATAGAAGTGCAAAAAATGCTTTGAGCAGGTTGTTATACTAGATAATTTCCAGATGTTGTTTCCAACCTTTTCTATTCCATATTTTGATGATCATTCAGTGAATTTACTCTGTTTAAGTTAATCAACAGGACTGAATCATAGGTAAAATAATCAAATTGTGTAGGAAGAACTCAAAATGGTTAAGCTACTCAGTTACTCTTAACCAAGTTTTTTTATAACTTATGCCAATAGGGAGAAATACTACTTAAATTTTTAACTCTATTACTCCACTCTCTCATATTTATCATACACAATTCACCATAGTATTCTGTATAAAATGTTGTAGCTAGGCTTAGTAAAAGATTTTTGATTAAATTATAAGGCTCCATAAAACATCCTTGAAAACTGCAAGTTCAGCTAGAAGTTTAATAATCTGAAAACTCAAGAGGCACTAGTACTAACTTTTAATGAAATAATTAATTATAAAGATGAAACAGAGCCCAAATGATCTGGTTTCAAGACAATACACCCAGAGGTTTAATTGGGCTTTGCCAATTCAATTCCAGGGATGACAGATGCCAAGAAATTCAAAACGTACAAGTTACATCTTCAAAGTCTGCACTATAATCATGCAACCTGTCATTATCTATGAGAAAGGAGAAAGAAACATATATTTTTCTTCTATTTTTCTCATTTTTCTGCTCTATGCATTTGACTTCTCCCTATGTGAATTGCTATTGCAATCAAGTGAAAATAATCCTTTCTTATATAATAGGAAGTTAAACTGGAGTGGATTCAAGAAGGTTATTTTCTAAAACTGATTTTAATTCTATAATGTTGGTGCTACATGCATTTCAAATGCATACTTTAGCAGAAAAGGAATATTTCTACACGACATGCAACACAAATTGTGCTGACATAAATTCTTCTGTAATACTATATGTGTGCAAGTGTGCATTGACAATTGTGGTTCAACTCAGCAGAGGCACCTGCTTACCTGCCTTTCATACAAGTTCACGACTGCAACCAGCAATGTCTTAATCCTCAATCTAATCAAGCCATATAAATCATACATCCTGACTGAGAACACTTCAGCTTCTCTTTCGGGAGCACCTCGAAGTTCAGCAAAACATCCTCTGCTGCACAAATCCTGGACATCCAAGCCTTACACGAATCCAGCAACTCACATAATTAATACACAGATCTAAACACACTTAGCTGCTGCTCTCTTCCTCTCTCACCACAAACCTAGTCCAGTATCCCGTTCCCAAATCTCTAAAGTCCCTATGAATCCCAATAAACTCACTCTGACACTTACTCAGGTCCACCAATACATTAGCTGCATCGAATCAGTTGTGGACTGAGGCTACATCATCAGTGCCTACCTAAAACTGAACCCTCACATCCCTAAGTCCTCAGCACAACTTTATCTCTGATACCTTCTATAAAGATGTTCAGCTTTAGATCATCCCTAAATCCTATCTCCCTAAATTAAATCTACACCAGAAATGCTGTCAATGTAGCAAAGAATAGGAGGTGCTGCTGACACCAGTTGTGGAACCCACTTTTCCCTCTGGGCACAGAATTAATCATGGTTTGCTGTCTTGCCAGATCAAGCCTTACCCAGCCAGGCAGAGTGCTGTCACCCAACATATATACTAAGTTTAAAATATGCTATGGAACCAGATTTCATCTTCCACATGTCTCAGCCATGCAAACCATAATTTCAAGCTTAGCTACAAAGCAAACTCTATGCAGCTAATACCTTTTGTCCCTGATATAAACGTACTCTGTTAATAAATTCTGCATCAGTTCAATCCATGAGAGACAAATTCTGCTTGTTTCAGAGCCAAACTTGGAATAGCAGCTCCTTCTGACTGTGGCAGCAGCACTTGAACATTTCAGAAAGCACCAAACAAACATCAGTTAATCTTCCTGGTCTTTAAAATAGTGATGGCTGTGCATAAGCTCTATAGGTAGACACACACTGCCCTAAATGTATTTTTAGCAAAACCAAATGAAACCAACAAAGGAGGTTCCAACGGGGCAAGCTGATGTTCTAAGTCATTATGTACAGATCTGTCACACATGTTTAGAAAGACAAGTGTGTGCAAAGCTAAGACATCCAAGATATAGATGTATCCTGTAAAATGAAAGAATGTTTTGAAAGAAAGATGGAATTATGAGTTTACACTCGTATAATCTATAATTCCATAGTTTCCACTTACATTTTACTATATTTATCTAAGGTCTTAAAAAGAGTTTTAATTATAAGCTGTAGTTACTCTTTAAACAAAAAAAAATCAAGAGATTCCCAGTTAGAAATTCTAGGACTATAACTCTTTATTTTTCCATTTTATGAAGATGTGGAATACTAAAGCAGCAAACAGACTGCAAAGCCACTGACACAGGAACTGTGCATTTATAACATATCTCAAAAAAGCATTTAGTGAAGCTGTGTTAAAAACATGCATAATGAGGATGTTAAACAATTCTCCAAAATCAAAAGCCAAAGGTAAATCTGTAACAAAATCTGTTACCTTTCCTGGAAATTGAACTTTTAAGAGCACATATGGTATATATATGCTATTCACACAGACAACTGCAATACCCAAAAAGCATTAAGGAAGTAGTGCTCAATTTTCTGTAACATC
>NW_005054328.1:2515568-2518950 GCF_000277835.1 Geospiza fortis | reverse complement strand
GGGAGCCTAATGGGAACATTAAAGCTATCTATTTGAAGACACAGGTTTAAGTAAAAATCAAATGGTCTTCCAGACTAGCAGGTTTACCACACATGCCACAAAAATCTGACACTTTGTCCTTATTCATGTTCTGCTTCCAGGCATGTAAAAGAACTAAATGAGCTGCAAAGAAAGCAATAGAAAAAGGACAGTATTAACACTGAAAATAAGGAAGTAAAAGCAGCATCAACCCACATTTTAAAAAAGATGTAATGAAAGCTTAACTGCACCAGAAATTCAAATAGGCAATTTAATTTAATTTATAATCATATTATTTTTGGTTTTGTTGGGTTTTGGCCTATGGGATTTTTAGGGGCTGGTTTTTTTTTTTGGTTGGTTTGGGGGTTTTTTGTGTTTTTTGGGGGGGTTTTTTGTTTGTTTGCTTGTTTTTTGTGTGGTTTTTGATTTTTGGTTTTTGTTTTGTTTTGTTTTTGTTTTTTGGGGGTTTTTTTGTGGTTTTTTTTTTTTTTGGTTGGTTTTTTTGAGGTTTTTTAAGCCTGAATTTTGTGCACTGTTTGAAACAAGCTTTCCAGAAATAATAATTAGTAACATTTTGAGATATATTTTGGGATTTTTAATTAAGCATTTTTCCTTTTCCAGTATTATATTTCCATGAATGACATGATTCACCAATATTAAGAGTAATAATACCCTAGTCGACAGTTCTCCTCATGTAATCGATATTTGCCACTTCTGTTCCCAAACACATCTGAGGTTTTCTGATTACATGTCATCCTCAATTTTGCCAAGCACCTAAGTGTAGTCAAAGCCCTGCTACCTTTTAGTTCTGTAGGAACACTTCTAAACTCCTTTCTCCTTAATGGTATCATTTAAAGATAATATGAGAGGGAAGAGAACACTGCATGAACCATTTGTCATTTTGCAGCTCTGTCTGACATGTAAGCATCTTAAAATCTAATCTGCAATAGGGGATGACATATGCAGCAAAAGCAGGTATACACTTCAAAGGTGTATGGCACTCTTTTGGCATATATCAAGTCTTGACTTATTCTCTCATTCCTGCCTTTCAGGGAAGAGATTTACGTATTCCCAAAACTGTATCTCCACACAAAGTATATAAGAAATAATGCAGATCCACTAATTATTCTATCCATACATTATTTCCTTTGTTATCAGTAGCATCAGCAGTTGCATGGAATAAAAATTATACTACATTTACTCAGAGCACTATTTTGCAGCATCTTTAAGAATTCACAATTTGAAATATGCTACAATCTCTGCTTACAAGCATAACAAGGAAAGAAATTACATTTTAGACAGGATGAACAGATGTCTAGATGAAAGTTAAATTATTTTCATAAGGTCTACATAACACCAGTCTCTTTTTTTTTAGCTAGATGAAGTATTATTAATCTTATGCATCAGCAAAAGTCAACAGTAGAAATTATAAAAAGTCAAATATACTTGATAGCCATTTTAGTACCTCAAACAACAGCAGACTGCAAAAGGTATTTAGCTTCTCTAGCTGCATAATATTCTCAGTTGTTTTTTTCTTATTAACTATTTTAGCCATCTTCTATCATAGCTGAGAAAAAATAGTATAGCTTTTCTTCCTAACCCATAGGAAACATTTATTGCAATGTATATAAACTTATGTTTGAAGACATTAGACATACTGCATAAATGAAGTAAACTTCTTGGAAAGAGGAGCTTGTCTGAAGAATTCTCTACATCACGTCAGACACACTCGCCTTTGGAATAAAGCATGTGGTGGGTACCACACCTGCCCAGAGCAACCATTGGATACAGAATGGATACATGGAGAAAGGCTTATGAAGACAAGCTCTGACATTAATAGCTCAGTTCTCAGCACTTTAAACCTTTTGATCATCTAGCTGAACCCAGCTACAGGAAAACTCCATTTTCCCTGATGAACTGATTACCAACTGAGCTAGTCCAACTTGACATTCACAAAGCCTCTAATTTGCAGGCCAGCTAGGAAAAAAAAAAGGCTCTCCAGCCACGGGAATATTTCAGCCCTTTATTTGCTTCCATATAGAGCTGTTCCTGTGCAGTTTGACAGTCCAGTGACATGCCTGTTAGCTACACAGTGCTGAATAGCAATGAAAATCTCAGGAAATACTCAAAATCACAGTGCTTCTGTGGTCCCCTTTGTTCTTCTTCTGCCTCAATACACTGCCTGCATAGACTGCTGGTTTTACAGGTCTGCCTGTTCAGAGGCACATGCATCAGACACACCATGGCTGAATGCATCTTACAAGGAGCTCCAATCCCCATATCCTGTACAAGCCATCATTATCAGTCATTAGCCTCTTGTGGACATGAACAGAATTCGAATGTATGATAACTAAGTTAACTTATTAATTACAGTAACTAAAATATAACTTGTTCCAAACATCTAATAACATTACTCACATGAGTGTGTCAGTGTGCAGATAGAAGTAGGCTTTGCATGACTACCTGTTACGATGTTCTGTGGGATCAGGTCTTTGCTCCAACAACATCTCTTGCCCAGACCATCCAAAAAGACATTTTTGTAGAGATATGATGGGATTTTTGTCCCTTAACTTTGGAATTTTTTAACATAAATATCTGCATTTCAGGTTATCAACTTAAATGTCCTTTCTCATAGCCAGAAGAAAGAAGCAAACAAGTCTGGGACCAATCATCATAACTATGTAAGAGAACATAGGTTGGACAAGAAATGACTTTTCGCCTCCCTTGATTACAATGGAAAGTTAAAGTAAGAACGTCAGATGGAAATACCATAGACATCTGAATTTAAGTGAGACAAATCCCACTTTATGTCTAACTCCTTTGGCTCTTTTGAGTCAAAGCTGTTTTGTGGTAATGAGCCCGATTCTCAAGAATTTCTGTAACATTCAAAAAAGCCTTGCATGACTATCTATCTTCATGTTGCCAAATGTTTAGCTAATCTTAGCTGCTTGTTTGACTTCTACAAGAAGCAGACAGCAAGGTCTACTACATACACCTAAACTAAAGAGTATATCTCACCCTTTATATCTTCTGTCATTCACTTCAGGTGAGAAGTCAGCCCCCATATCTCAATTTGGACAATGCTTACATATAATATTGAGAATTACATATAATTTGGTGCTTTGATTACAAAACCCCCCACAAACAGCTATACAGTGTACAGCTTTTGTGATAAAACTATTTTAAATTTTCAAAAAAGTAAAAACGGTATCTAGAAAGTAATGTGATAAAACTTGGGTAATGCTACCCAAGTTATACATCAGCAATTACTGAATAACAGAGCTTTCGAAAACCTCATAGTTTGTCTTTCTTTCCAATTTCAAAATCTATTTTCTGCTTTCTAATTTTCTTTTTCAGAACTCTT
>NW_005054328.1:2507186-2515416 GCF_000277835.1 Geospiza fortis | reverse complement strand
TTAGAAATGAGCAGTAAATCCAGTAAACCACTATGTGCTTTCCATTTCTGGCCTTCTGTTTTTGAAAGTTATCATAAAGGCAAATCTGCTATCATGAGAGGAGCTCAACATTTGAAAATTAATCCATCTTCCACAGTATCTGAAATCTTTGATTCAGAAATCTCAGTATCTTACACCTCTATCTGTTCTGCATTGGAAATCCAATTGGGGATCAGAACATTTCTATTTCATAGTAACTTAAGGTTCAATTACAGTATTCTTATAAATTTTATTTATGAAGCATGAAAGCTTCCTATTATACATAAAACTCAAAAGACCATATACAACATCTGTAAAAATAAAAGAGATCCAACTGAGTTTATATTAATATGCTTTTGCCTAGATTTCAGCATGCTGGTGTCAGCAAAGCACTTAAGGATGGGCTTTACTTTGAGCCCATGATGAAGTATCTAAATGAATTAAAGCAAACTACTAACTTGCTTAAGAGTTTAGTAACATAAAAATCATCTTAACTGTGTGAAAAATCAGGATAACTATACTGTTTTACATGCTCCTTAATTACTTTTAATTTCCATATTAATATGTGGAAATACTGTATACAAAATTTTATGATTCATGTATTTGACATTAATTTGCCTATTGTAAGATTAAAGGATTTAACCAATTAGACAACAATATAAAAATATTTAGAGTTATCCCTGTACTTTTCTCTTGTAGTTTATTAGAAACACTCTCCAATACACAACCTAATTTTTGAATTTGTAAAGCATAGGGCACAAATAGCACTTTGGAACTGTGGGTCATAGACTGATAAGCTTGTTCCAAGAGGACACAGTTACAAACTCTCTATAATCAGTCAGAATTTGACATTAAAATATGTTCAATATTTATCAAAGATGTATACACAAACCTGCAAGGGGTTGAGCTAAGCACACTTCCTACTGAAGACATGATGGAATATAAAGTTGCATATTCTTGAATTCATGCATTTGGCAAACTACTTGGAACTTAGCTCAAGTCTCAATGAGGAAATTAAAACAGAAATGTTGAGCTATCTAGATGATTAATTTAGAAAAATTAAAAGGAATGTTCTTTTTATTCCAAGTCACTGTTGAAAACCATCTTCAATTAAAAAAATATTACTATAAAAAAATAAAACAGAAATTTACTTGGATGAATAAGCTATTTTTTTCAATTTCTGTTTTCCATCAAATGTTCAAAAGTTAATTGCAAACTAACCTGGATACATGCCTTAGATAATTTTTTATTTCTCTTATGTGCCAACAACAATAAAACTAACAATGAAGCAAAAAAAACCTCATGTATTTCCACACCTCTAATCATAACTAAAATTAAGAATCTCTAATTTGATTGTTTTAAATGGGAGATACTCTTTGCAATTAACAGTGGTTTTGCTTAAGTAACAAAACACAATTAGAATACATGTCAGCTAATGAAGTTTGATTGTACAAGTATTATCTTCCTCCAAACTCTAATTTAAGTATTTATGAAGAGTTTTTGTTTTAAAGCTGGGGGTTTTATTTCAAATTGATGCTGTATCATTAGATGTGATTATAAAACAAGAAAAAATACTTTAATCCTTTTTAGAATCATATCTACCAGAAGTCATGCTACACAAATTCAGAAACATTTGGAAGCTGTTCCATAAATCAGGCCATCAGAATTGAGTCCTATTGTGATCTATTTCCAGAATATTATCACATGCAGAATATATGAGGGTTTTTAAATGAACACAATACATCTATTAGGACTAAGTGCAAGAATGCATGAACTTTAAAAACATGGACTTCATCACAAGCTAAGCAAACCAGAACTTCAGTTACTTGCCCTACATATACTGCAGCTTTTCAAATTCCTACAGTGTCAGCTACAGATTGACAGATGCCCAGCTCCTGAGGCTTCACCAAATATGAAAGCAATAAAAATAATTACAGAATGGCAAGGTTAAGAAGTTCCATAGTAACTAACTCAGCAAAGCACAGTGCTCAGTATGAGCTTGACATCACTGTGGAGAACTGAAAGGTTCTGCGTTGCCACTGGCAAAACTCTGAAAAGAAAGATGACTAATTCTGTTTAACAGGTGAGGTTTAATAATGTTAAAAATGAACAGCTGCTTTAAACTTAAAAAAAACAATTATTGTTTTTAATTACACTCTTCCCTATCCTTACAATTGTCAAAAGTCTGTTGACTTTTGGTTGCCATCAATAAATCTTGTATGCTAACAGTAACCTAAAATAAGGCACAGCTCATTGTCTTATTCTTTCAAAACTGGCATTTTCAGAATATGATTCAAACATACTAGAAATCTGGGTTGGCAATTACATACTCCTTCTCCAGCAGTCCAACTTACTACTACATCATATGCTAGAGAGAAAAAGTTAAGACTGCTTGAGCAACACTTAAGCCTTTTGTTAAATTAGACCACTGCAAAATAAATACATGGTGAATGTTTTTGATATGTATCAATAAATTTATTTTCCACCAAACAAAAAGTTTTTAGGATAGTGTAAAATCAAGTTGCAATCCCAAGTGAAGCTGAACATTTTGCATAAAATACATACCAACACATACAAGTGTATGAAAAATCTATGAAACCCCTATTTAGTGCATATATCTTTTTTTCAAATGCTAAAGGAACATCTAATCTCTCTCTCTTTCCTCTATAGTTTACTGGAAATAATTTAATTTAAGAATAAATTTTACCAAAAGTTCTATTCTCCTACTCATTGTAACAAACTAAATATGATACTATGTGCTGGACAACTTTTGCATCAGGAAAATTAATAATTTGAAATAATAATAACGTGAAACATGACATCTAATTCTGAAATAAAATAAAGCAGCTGACTTTCCAGTTTTACATGAGCTAGAGAGAGAATACCAAAGTTATATTGTCTGTTTAGCTGGATACCAAAGTTTTATTGCCTGCACAGTCAACAATTCATACATTGTACTAAATCTTCTAACTCATTATTTCAAGTATTTTGCAAATTATATAGTATGATCTAAAAACCTCTACAGTCTATTTATTATGCAGTCTGATAATTTTACCTTTCTGTATAGAATTTTCTCTTTATGCCTCTCTTTTTGAATTTGCTGTTTAAGGTAGCTCCTAGCATTTTCTGGGATTATAAATCTGAATATTCTATAGAATTATGATTTTCTTTACATTTTAGGAAACAAATAAATTCAGCCAAAACACGGCCCAACACCACTCTCTGGGCTTTCTTGAAAAGAAAAGATGACAGTACCTGGTGAGCCTGCAACAACTGCTCAGCAAACTGACGGACTCCCGATAGGAGAAGGGATATTAAAGAATTTCTTAGTATGTTGTTCCTTCCTAGCAAACCCAGCATTTGTGATACAGAATGCAGTGCCTGAAACTAAAGAGAAATAACAGTAAATTTAACCTTTCAGAATGCATCTCAGTCTTTTTTTTATCCCAAACGATTACTTTAAGTAGAAATGGGATTTACATATTAAAATGTTAAAGGAAAAAGTCCAATATAAAATTCTATTGATTACAGATATATGAGATCTATGAGAAATTGACATCCATCCTCACAAGAATAACACTACAGGAAACTGTCACAGGAACAAACTCCTCCAAAAATGTGAACTCCCCAGGACCCTGCTTTTCAGGATTAGATGTCATCATACCCATCTACTCACATAGCAAATTGGTGACTACTCTGCACATACAGTTCTTCTGCTTTTCATAGATACACAAATAAATGAACAAATTCTTTGAAATTCAAACATGCGAGCTGAGAGCTGTACTAGGGTGTTGTCAATATAGTTATCAGGAAAAAAACTGATTAAATGCTAACTGCTAGAAGACATACTATGTATCTGTCTGTATTTTCAAATTCAAATAATTCACTTTCATATTGTTCTTTAACAATGCATTTCTCCTGAACCACAAGAGGAGTGATGTAGACTTACATGAGAATTATGTTAGTAATTTTTTGCCACAGTTTCCTCTACTAAAAAAATAATAAAAAAAACCCAACTGTTTTCTTTGTTCCCTAAAATTGATATAAATAGCTATTATGTAATGAAGCATACTTCTCTACAAAGTACACAAGATTTTTCTATATGTAAAATATAGAAGTTATTTCAAAGGAAAAAGAAGACACATTAATTACAATTATTATAACTTGTGTTTTTATATAAATGCGTATCCCCTACAACATTAATATTCAGGAACTCTTTGTAAATGAGTATTTTTGACTGACAAAAGGATATTCTTACACAAATCTGTATGCCTAAGAATAACTATGATGTCTGAACCACTCAAAACAGATTACTGCATCCTACTAACAATCTAGATTATACCTCCAGGCAACTCACATGTGTATACACATGCAGGCAAATATATATCTATATCTATATCTATATCTATATCTATATCTATATCTATATCTATATCTATATCTATATCTATATCTATATATCTATATCTATATATCTATATCTATATACACACATATATATGAATAAAAATACTTGCCTGCCATTTACAAGTTTGCATTGGATGAATGCTGCTGGAAAACTTTTCCAAACACACAAAGGACAGGAAGGTGTTCTAGGAGCAGTCAGCATGATTTTATTTAGGGGAAGCATTTACCTCAACTTTACCATGGTTTTCAACACTGCCTCCTGTAAAATTGTCACTGACCAAATTTTGGGCTAGGTAAGTGGACAGCAAGGTGACTGAAATCTTTTGCTGTAAAACCCATTAATTAGGCAGCTTTGCATTTACAGTTCTTGTTTGACTGCCTGATCAGCAGGTGATGCAATGTCTATTTCCCAGCCTCTTCCAGCTGGTAAAGAGTTGGATCAGCTTGGGTATCATCTGCCCAACATGAGACTGCTATGCACAGTCCAATCCAACTTTAATGAAACTTTGCCCTCAATCACCTCACTTCTGCATGTAATCCCAAAACAAGTATCAAAAGAAGATGATAAAAGAGATAAAAGTCTCAAGTTCAGAACCAAATCTTCATGCAGAGATACAAAGCAAACTCCTCCTATTAAAAAGAATTCATAAATTGTACACATACAGCTTCGAAAACCTGTGTAATTAAAATGATTCATTAACATATACACCAAAGAGTCTATAAACATGAAATATGAATGAAGATGTGATAAAAATAGGTTTCTGAATAATGAAAATTATATGAAGGGATAATGTAATGCATGCACCTACCTATGCTTTGAGGCTATATGAATTAAAATGAGATGTTAATATACTAGAAATATATACCCTTCCAAACAAAACAATGACTCCTCTTTCTAAAAATAAGGTAGAAATTACCATTTTGAAAGCACATTCCACAGTATCTACTAGAAACAAGTTTGCAACACCTGGATAGTTCTGCCTTGACAGCACCCATGTTCCCAAGGCTACAACTGCTTCAACTCAAGGTTTAAAAAATGCTTAAAAATAGCACATTTTTCAGTAAAGTTACCATTCATTTTTATTTCTTTTAATAAATTAGGGAGGGATACAAATTTTACAGTTCTGTATTTTTAGAGCATAATATTGAGTATACTTGCTAATTTGCCCTTGGTGAGCAAGCAAACTAGGCAATCCAGAGCAGTTTTTCAAGGTAACCCCTCCCAAAAATCACAGTAAAACATGAATATTGTGGTTCTTGTTTAAGCTGTCTTCTATTTGCTTACATAATTTTTTGATAGATAGTGAAGTAATGAAATTTTTTGTGCAATTATTAGGGCTAGAAGCTGAGATTTTACTAAAATAGTATCTTTCACAAAATTTCCATATCTTTTATGGTTTGGCAAGAGTTGCCATTTTCTATTTGGAATTTTTGAAGACTAGATAACAAGGGACCTTGAAATTTAAAGACTCAGCCTTTGCTAAGAGAAGTAAGTAAGTATTTTGTATTTTGTAATGATGCCACTCAGGGTACTTGAGATATGACTATCAATGGCACCGAAAAATGCCACTGGTGAATTTATTAATATTTAATAAATATTCTTATTAAATATATCCTTATAATAAAATATTTCCCAGTTACGTATTATAGAAAATAAATTTTAATTATCTTTAATAAATATTAATACTGATTTTTTAAATCCTGCTGATTTATTAAAGAGCACAGCTTTTACATTGTATCTTGGTGCATCTCTTACGTTCCTATAAGAATATTTTACGAAAATAAGAGACAGCAAAGAAGGTTAAAAGAATGCTTATAGACTGTGTGGATTAAATGCACACAGAACAAATAAGCATATAAACAATGCAGCATATAAGCAATGAATCTGCAAATAGCAAACAAATGTAAGACCTTGTTGTACAGCAATGCTCATGTGTTGCTAATTTTACTCTGGAAACATTCAAACAAAAAAATTTAATAGTATATAGTTTCATTAAAGATAAAAGCATATGTTCAACGCTCTAATCTATCCAATGTTAAAAAGAAACAGAAATCTTTTAATCCCTTGGGCTTGTTTAATGTTGTAGATGAAACAAAACCAATGCATTTCAGGAATCCTCAGGTAAAAGCAGTCAGAAAACTGGATTGTAAAAAATATACCATTAGAAACAGGAAGTAATGGAGCCTGGTTCACTGTTCAAGTCCTGCATCACCTCTCCCTAGCCCTCCTCTCACATCCCAGGTTCTACTGTCTTCCCATGTTATTCAGGATGCAAAGCAAGAGAGGGCAATGCTGTGCCAGCAGCTGGGAAGGATGTGTGCATTGTCAACCTGGCTGTTGCCAAAATGAACATATAATGTCAACGTTCAGCTTATCTCAGGCATACTAACTGGGTCTCTCCTTCACCCAGCTTCAGATTTTAAAGCCTACTTGAAGGTATTATTGACCTTTCACTTCTTTCCAAGTGATTTCAAGCTGGCTATCAAAATTTACTTGCAGAGGAAAGGACTGATAACCACAGCAGACAGCACACACACTGTAAGCCCTGTTCCCCAGGAAACAGCATAAAAAACTTAAAAAAATAGTTTTTTAGAACTCATTTATCAGCATGTTAGATTTTATTTAATAGAGGAGATTTAAATTTCTGAGTTTAATTCTTCCTTGAGTTGCATGATTCACTACACCATGCAGCTGTGTCAACTGCATCTTACTTTCTGTTTTTCTGTTTACAGTTTTTGTCCCAACAGCTCTCTTTCCTAATAAACTGACATATTTGGCAATACAGGACGGGCAAATAATTATTGCAGGAATCCTCGAATTGTAAAGTCTTACAAACAAAACCATTTTCATCTTTGATTTTACATTACCCTTGCCCATTTAGTCCGACCTGACTTCCACTCCTAATCATCAATGCCAGTTGAAAACCTCACTTTTATACAGAGAACATTAGCACCCCTTTCCTTATCTTCACGTTGCTTCCTTTGTTAATTGATGCTTCTCATGTATCTCTCTCTTCCTATTTACTTGCCAGCATTTCTTCTACCAGTCTCAAAAATTTATACATATTATTTCAACTCTTTGCTCTCTAGACCACATCTCCAGTCCTTACTCTGCCCTTATGCCTTCACAGAATCATACAATCATGGAATGTAAAGGTTAGAAGGGACCTTAAAGATCATCTGCTGCCAACCCTCTCTGCCATGGGCAGAGATTCTCCCACTAGACCAGGTTGCCCAAGGCCTTATCCAGCCTGACCTTGAACAGTGGCACGCCTGGCACATCCACAACTTCTAAGGGCAACCTGTTTCAGCATCTTACCGCCCTCACAGTAGAGAATTTCTTAATATCTGGGCTGAATTTCCCCTCTTTCATAATCTTGTTCATGCTTTTCTCCACTCTTCTCAACCTAATGTTCTCCAGTAGAACCATCAGTTGGCTCCACTGCTGTGGGCTGTCAGTGTCAGGCTTGTCCCTGGCACTCTGTGGGGTGATATGCAAACATTAGAGCCATGGGGTGCTGGTGAGGATCCTCTGCTGCTGATTCAGAAATGTGCTAGCTGCACTGCAAAACACTTGCAGTCTTAGGGAGATGAGCCAGGGACTCACCTGGGAGTCCCTGGCTCATTCCCTCACAGGGAAACACCAGGAAGGCAAATGTTTCAAAGGAATTCATGGGTGTTCCTCTAGGAAGGTGACACGGTTGACAACTCAGCTGAGGTGCCTTTACACCAATGCACACAGCATGGGCAAAAACTGGAGGAGCTGGAAGCCACTGTGATGCTAGAAAGCTACACTCTTGTTGCC
>NW_005054328.1:2480208-2507156 GCF_000277835.1 Geospiza fortis | reverse complement strand
ACTGGAGCACGAGCATTGAAGGCAAAAGAGTGTTCAGAATAGACAGGGGAGGAAGGAGAAGTGGAGAGATTGCTCTCTGCCTCAAGAGCTGGATTGAGTGAGGAGACTTGTCTTAGAATAACAACCATGAGCAGCTTGAGAGCCTGTGGGCAGGAATCAGAGACTGAGGCAACAAAGGGAACCTTATTACTGGGGTTTACTACATGCCCCTGATCAAGGGGAGCCTATTGACTAAGTCTTTTTGCAAGAGGCATTAAGCTCACAGGCTCTTGTCCTGATGGGGAGCTTCAGCCCACTCAGCATCTGCTGGACAAGCTAACATTGTTCTGTATTTCTTCCATAATTGTAGCTCTAGTGTATGATCTGCATCAGCTGAAGCTAGCTGAAAGGGGAAGATGGACAACATTTTCTTTCATTCATTCTTGTCTATGTTACTTCTATGATCCACTTTACTAAAGTAAATGAGGGCCAGTCAGTTTGGTGATTGCTTTAGACAGTAGCAATTTTCAAGACAATGGATTCTGATTACCATTTTACTTAACTCTCTACATAAGGACAACAGATTGCTGAGAAAATTTAATTCAATAATCAAGAGATTCAAGCATTGACTCTTACTAGACCTCAAAATCCAGGCAACATGTTTTAATATTCATACAAATGAAGTGCTCTTCCCCTATAAAATTAAAATCTTTTGGCGTATGAAAATGCACCCACAGTATTCCCCTTGGGACTCAATTAATTAGGAAAACTGAAGCCTGCTCATTTTATACTTGAAAACCACCAGTGACATGAATAACTATTTCTAAATCTTATTTGTCCCTAAGCAGGAAACACTCTTGCAAACCAATGAATTAAGTCCTGTCTTGGCTGTGGCTGACAAAAGATACTGCAAACCTATACATAGTTGGGGAAGTTTATTGTCAACCACAACTAACTGCAGCATACAACAGTATGCATTGACTAAATCCATACTATTGCACGTATTCAAGCATCAGAGTAAGTTTATGATGACTCTCTTCCAGGAAAATTCAGTCATTAATGAATCATACAAACTGTATCCTAGATAAGAAAATATTCAAAACCATGGTTCTGATGAATGTGTGCTGTTTAAACCACACAAGCACACATATACATTTCATTATATAATTGCCACTGAGATTTAAACATTCCTCTTTCTGCTTTTCAATGTATTACTTTTCAACTTGTTATTTTCATGAAGAATTGTGAATTCTTTCTCACACAAATACCCAGTAAAGGCAGTAAAATACTACTCAGAACTCCTGCAATTGCTTTTCTGTTAAATGTTATCAATAGTAGTATTTTGAGCAGCAGCAAAATTTTACATAAAGGCTTTTAGGTGAAACATGAGAGAAAAATTAAAATGGGTAGTAAAGTCCCAAACAGGATACAAGAAGTTCCTAAAACTATGTTGATGTCTCAGTGTCCTTCCAGATGCTGTTAATGCTAGTAAATTCAAAACAACTACCCTAAAGGCAGCCAATTGCTGAAAAAGAAAAAGGTTAAAAAAAAAGGGAAGGAAGCATCACATAACCTTTTTTTACGTGTGTGCTGTTTGACTGGAGTGGCAATTCATGACTTGACATCATCTTCAAAGTCAGTACTGATGTTTTAAACATAGCATAAGAAGAAGCAAACAACAACAGACCACTGAAACACATCTCTTTTTTTTCCAGGTCTTGCTTGAAAGACATTATGAGTGAGATGGGCCAGAGAGATGAGGTATTTGTTGAACAGGAGCCCAACACAGCTCAATGTTAGAATCCCAAAAGTACTGTCTTTGTGTTTTGGTTAACTCCTTAAAACATGAGGTCCAAGAAACACACACAGATCTCTGTAAAAAACCCAGGACTAAGGCCAGGATCTTTTGGCCTATAACAGATGCATTAGCCAGGCTCTGAATTACAGTATCAGCTGCACCTAAAAGAAGTACAACCAGTGAACTGAATTGTCTACAATGCTGACGAACTGGTGTGACACCACTAAGGATCACACCACAGAAATCTTACATAATGCAGCACCTTGTGATGTACTTGGCCATGACAGCTTTGAACACAACTGAATGGCACTGAAAGAGGCTAAAGATAAACCTATTTTTCTTCGATCTCCAAAGTAATAAATGAGACTCTGGATTCCCTCACAATAACTGTTTTGAAGTTTCACACAGCTGTAACAGACAAGAGATGTAAACATGACACATATAAAGTGTCTTAATTTCTGTTAGATGGATTTGACTTTTAAAGCTAATTTCATATATTATGAATGTACGGCAAGCCCAGATTCACCACAGGAGGCTTCCAGGCAAGCTCCAGGACGTCATCTGTGAAGTGCTCTACTGCCATGAGCTATCCAAAACCGCCACCAGAAATACAAAACACATATGCTACCCTAAACAGCACAGGGAGTTGGGAACCACCAGTGCCTCCAACTGTTGTATTCTTCTGATATAGGAGAAATGATCCCCTGTTTGAACACATTCTGGACAACAGATACAAACATCAACACAACAGGCACATTGCAGTGCCAGTGAGCGAGTGATGCAACTAAGAGCAGGAAAAATGTACATTTTGCTGTGTCCCTATGGAGGTGGATGACAACAGACATTGCCAAATCCCAAGCAGGTAGATTAAGCACAAAACAATATTCCAGTGCTTCCTTTCTGAAGTTTCTACTCCACTGGGACTGAAATTACATACCATAGCTCCTACCAGAGTTTTCCATGCAAAATGTTTTCCCACATTTTGTCAGGTTGTAGAGTCCATTCAAAAGCCAGAGCCAGTGGCTCTGCCAACTGAATACAATCTCACAGAGTTTTATAGTACACTTTGTTCTGCTTGAAAGCAGGACTTGCAAGGAACCTACATAAATACAACAGTGGTTCTGCTGACATAGCCGAGTGTGTCAGTGGAGTGACTCAACACAAATGAACTTACAAACTGCAAGGCAATACGCACCTCTACAAACCTCCAAGGTCTCAGTGCTGAGGACTCAGAAACTGGTTATGAACAAAGCACTTGCACCACAGATCAGTAGTGACTGTCACACACTTTGCTGCATGAAAGTAACAGCTCATCTGTACACAGAATCCTCAAAAACTTTTCTGTGGTAGCTATACAGGGATGCAAAACTCCACAACTGCAAAACTGTGCACCTTCTGCTGTGCTTTGCACCACAGCAGAAGGTGCAAAGTTAGACCTTGCACAGACAGTTGAACCTCTGAAAATTCATGCTTCACCCTGAGCAGCTGTGACTTGAGGCTCCCTTTTTGAGATATTTCCAGAAGGTTTATTCCAAAAGATTGTATGTCTAACAACTCTGTGCATATTTCTGAGCTGCTCTCCAAACATGGAGGGAAAAAGAAAATTTAAAAAAGGAAAATTCAAGAGGCTATTTTTAATTTTTTGATATAAATAATTTAATATTTTACGTAAAATTACCTTTTATTTTCTGCCACATACCTTAATTGACCGACTTTTTTTTTTTCCTTTTGATACCTATGTCAGTTTGGAGTTTCAGGTCAGACTCTATCCAAGAGTTTAGGCAGCTTTAGGCAGCTGAATCCGGAAAAAATTTCTGAATACACATCTTTGCTGGTTCTTACAGCTTCAATGCTTTATAATTAGAAACATTTCAAACAATAGGACTCCACAGTTACAGAAAGTAATTCTGCTGCTGTTTTTATTCCTTTACATCTAAGGTAGAGATAATGACTCCTTTCCCAGTTCTCAAAGATTATTTAAAGTATTTAACTTGCTCTGAAAAAATCTGAGATTGCTTTTGAAGATGTAATTAATTAAGTGTAATCCACAGCCCCTTCTCTTGGTGAGGTTTTTGAAGGTGTTTCTCACAGACCTTTGTCCTTCTTGCAAGATCCTGACAGTTTTATTGATGAGGATGATAAAGGGAAAGCTGTGTCAAATACTACATTGCTGCATGGCTGTCTATACAAATGCTTTCTGACAATAAGGTTAGATACAACAAAATTCTTAATATTTTTATGCTGGAGGGATTTAAGTATTTTCTGGAACTGAAATTCATACAGTTTGTGACCCTTTCCAGAAGATAGCCTTGTAAGTAATGGTAATTCTTTTTTAAACCTATAATTGTGATATTTCAATCATCACCTGTATAAAGTGTTCCTGGGAGATATCTGGTACACAGCACATGAAGGATTAGTTATACAATTTGCACTACTAATTCTGAATGCTACACATTTATTTCCATTTTCAATTCAGTTTAAAGAAAACCAAACCTCTAATCTGGGAGCATCCAAGATTATCCCTTAGTAATTGGCTTATAGAATTTTTAAACTCTTTGGATGTGTTTGACTGAAGTAATGGCTGCCAGTAGTAATGACTCTTACGTCAATATTTTGGTGGAAGCAAGATACAACACATCTCATAAAAAGCCATCTGTTTTAGTGAAGTTATTCAGAGAAAACATGCCACTTTCAAATTATGTGGACGTACTCCATCTCTCCTGAATGACTCATAAAAATTCTTTACAGGTCTGAAACATCCTTGATCTATCAGAGTATTTTCTCCCATTTAAGATGTGACACCTCTCACTTAGACTTTGCCAGATTCCTCCAAACAACATAAAATCCATCTCTGGATAATCTCTGGATTGCTCTTCCACACTACTGACTTCCCATTCAGGAAGAGGATGGGAAATGGTGGAAACAGTGGACATCATCAATTATAAAGAAGTCCTTAATGAAGGACTGTTCAAACTTTTTTTTTGTATCCAGCGATCACACACACACACACACCTGTATAACTCCATTCCTGATGTCATACAAATGGAATGTATGGTCATATCCTTTCAAAACACTGACCAGGGACACCTCTAGTTAAAAACTGAGTCTTGCACCATGCTGACACTAAAGTGGGAATGTTTCTGGTACTAGAAACACAAAGCTCTAGTCCTGGAAAGATTTCAATCTGAATGCTTCCTAACCAAAATACAGGTACATCCTTTTCACCCAATGCCCTCTTAATTTGGTGACAATACTTATTTGATGTTCATGTTCTGGGGTAAACACACAATACACAGTGAGTTGGATTCAATTTAAATAAAGACAAATGGGTACATCCATCCATAGGCATATCACATGTCCAGGCTCTCATTTTGAGAGAGGCAACTTTAGAATTTATCCTAGAATAGGGACCTAGTACCCAGAAAACATTCTTTAGGCTCCAAGGATTACAGGGATAAGATAATTTGCTCTTCTGGTAGCATAGTTACCTACATGGGGACATTAAATTGGTACATCTAAGTGTCAAAAAATACAACCATCATGTCTGTTCCAAGATACTCTAAAATCCAGAATAAAAACTTAAAATCCTAAAACAGGCAATGGAATTAACTACCTGTAGGGCATCTTGTGAAGAAAGACCAGGGATATTTCAGTTGAATGAGGAAATTAACATGATGATACATGAATTTTCACACACACATCGATGAATACAAACAAAATGCAATTCAATCCTACTTGTTCTTTGTGATGGGGATATTATTTTTTAACTCTTCGCTCATTTGCTTATATATTTTTAAAACACAAATTTGCAAGTAGCTAGAGAATGATGGATATCTGAAGCAAACTATTTTATTTAGATGCTCAAGAAAGAAGTTAATTACATATGAATGAATATCTACAGTATATCTCCATATAGCAAGAGAAACAATGTGTTTTTCCTGCATATTATCTATAAAGTTCCTTTAAACCGTATTTTTATCAGTTATTTAGAAGCCCTGTAATTGGGAATAGGCTAGAAGTTCTTGTATGCATGAGCAAGAACTTTTTCAAGTGCTTCAGAGCATTTATTATCCATATTGCTGAAAAAAACAATCACAAAAATCTCTGGTGCTCTTCAAAATACAAGACAAACTGGTATTTTAAGAGTGCATAAAACCAGGAGAATATTACAGTATACGGAAGTAGAATATGAAAGAAGGAAAGTTTTAAACTTACCCTATTGACACTCCTATTTCTTAAAATAACTTGAATTAGATTTTTCTTAAATTCTTCTATCTTCCTGAAACACTTCTTCAAAACATGATTCGATAATTTACTATCAGTTATTAAACTGAGCAAAACACAAACCCCTTCACTAAGGAAACTCGGAGCTGGGAATTTAGAACTGTTGTAAAAAAAAGTCAGTCCATCAAGCAACTGAGACACTGAATTCCATATGGTGAAAGAATCATTCTCAAGCTCTGAGAAGTCTGCTTGAAGAATTCCTCCTTCTGACAGTTTTCTTATTTCAAGCAAACGTTGCAAAAAATGCACTGGAGCAGTCAGAGATTGCTCCTTGCTAGTAGGGCAAAGATTGAGGGGGGGAACTCCTTCCAACCAATGTTTAGAAGTGCTGACATTATGCTCAGATTGGTGAAAATCTGAAGCTATGCCTAAAGAATCAAATGTAGAGTCATTACAGACATCACATCCAGAGTCTTCTAGCTGGCTCGAGTAACTTGTAGGGTTTCTAGATTCCTGACCCAGAAGAGTTTCAGCAGAGGTATCCTGTTTTCCTGAAATGCAAACATGAAAATTACATTTGTGCAATGCTTAGATACATGCTTATTGTAAGTGCCATATATACTTTCTCTTTTTTGCTTCCATGCAAAATTCATGTAATACATGCGTATGTTGGCTCCCCAAGAACTTCTCATGACTAGAATTTAGCTGTGGAAGAAGATATTTTTAAATGAAAGTAAAAAATTTAGAAGTTAATGTATATTTGTGAACAAGATGTTTTATGCTCATAGTAATATGCACAGTAATTTTGAGTTTAAAACTGTTAGAAATTTTAAGTTTTCCTGTATATAATTTAAGTAGACATAAACCAAACAATTTAAGTGAATATATATACTCCCATTAATTTCCAGGGAAGAAAATGCATGTAAATTTCTGGTCCTCCAAACATTTTCACTGCTTTTATTCTCAAAAACTCTGACTGCTTTTAAAAGGCAGTGAAAGTCTTTTACTAGAACTGCATCAAATAAAATATTCTTCTTTATGTATACTCTCTCTCCCCAGTCATGCAGGAAATTTTAACAGTCGAAGTTGAACAGAACATTAGGTTTGATTTTTTCATTATTTAACAAAGAGGAACATTCAGAATCAAAAGCTTCTTCAGTCATCACCTATCTCATACCATCTCCTTCACAGACAGATAAACTACATTACAAGAGTATACACTACATTCACACCAATAAATTACTTTTTTGTGCTGCTGTAGAATCTCTTTCATCCCATTTCACACATTAAATACATTTAAGGCAATGCCTCTCGACATAAACGCAGCTCTAGGCGACAAAAGATACCTGTTCTACATGCTCCCTATGCCAAAAGATTACAGTCAAAACAAGCCAGAGAAGTGAAGTGTAAGACCAACAGCCATAAACATCTCAGTGCCATGAGGCAAAGCTAGAACCCCATCTGACCAACTCCTGGCTCAGCCCTGCTTCCCCTCTCAGTCTTGGAAAACTTGACTATACTGTTCATTTTCCACAAGGATCCCATGCAGTACCATACTCCTCTTAAATTAATTAAAACAAATGATAGATGGTTTGGCCGCACAGGAAATAGATGTTATATTTTATATCAAGTTAAAAAAAGCATTTTTAACACAGAAAACATCCCTAAGCAGCAACCTACAGTATTCTGTATGTTAATAAAAAACTACTCAAATATTTTAATATAGACTTCATTAAATTCACCAACTCAAAGTAAATTCTGACCATCAAGTCTCTGAAAACATACCAGTATCAATGAAAGTACTGTTATCAAGATCAAAACTGGAAATGTGGTTTATTTATTTATTATTGAGTTTCATGTCTTTAACATTCAGACATATTTGAATTGCACAGTATTGGCACCAAGTGACTCAAAATGAAAGAGCTAACGGTAGGGAAATCAACTGCCATTTCCAGGAGGTAGGAAAAGCTGGACATTTAAGGCCAGCCTAGCATTTTCAACTTGGAAAGCAAGCAAAGAAGCAAAGTACACTTCCCATGTCTGACTAACAAGATCAGGAATCCATCTTTCATGTCTTCTCTCCCTTGGGTTTTGAGCAAAACACATTTCAGAAGAAAAAAAATTGAAAAGTGGTTTTTGGTGCCATTTAAGGAAAACAGGCCCTTCCAGGGAATGCATCTACTGTGAGTTCCACTATGTGATTATTTTGTTCCTGTTCTCAATCCCATGGGACAACATGAAAATTGCTCATGAGGATTTAATGTCAGAAGTCGCAAAGCAAGAACTATGTGCAAAAACCCCATATGTATGTTTTCTGATTCTCTTGTAGAAGTGTAAAAGAAAAAAAAACCAAACAAACACTGAAGAGGTGAAAGAAAGGTGAAGTAATGAGAAGAAAAAGGGAAGAATAGTACAGCAATATCCAGAGAAACCAAACTTAAGATGTTCCCAAATAAAAAAAGTAGGGTATTCAATGAAGCACTCCTTCTACTAGGAGACAATATTGCATTTATGGTTAGGTTCCTAGCCACTGCAATATCAAACTCCTGTTCCACGATGAGCTTCCAGAAAACCCTGTTACAGTAAGTCCCCAATATCAGTGTATTTCCAGCTAAATGAATAATACAAAATGCTTAAAATTGTTAAGCCATTTACATGTTCCAGTCATCTGGGGAGGAGGTGGCAGTTACGTTGTAAAAAAAAGTAACAATGCACCAGGAAATACTCATTAGTTCCCTCTACATGTCTAGAAATAGCTTGTATTTTTTTTTCTTGAAAGAAAGAAGCTAAACTCATTACTTTGTACTTGCCTACTATTCAAATGAGAAAGCAGTCTTGATGTTCACACCATGTGGTTATCAAGTGAAAAAAAAAATAAAATCACAGAAACGGCATTAAGCCTGCTTCAGACTAACAAGAATCTTTGAATACTAATTTCAAGAACATTTGACTATAAGTGTATTGGAACAAGAAATATGAAAATTTAGTGTGCGTGATAAAGTGACCACAAATTTTACAACACTATAAGTAATGAAATATCTGAACAATTTTACAGTCTCCTTAAATTTGTCACATCAAATTCAGGAAATATTTAAGTTCTTAATTCCAATTAAGTACTTTAGTTCCTTACTAAACTAAGCTTCTGAGCCCCAAACAAAGCAAGATGTGGTCCCACAAAGAGCCTTGGGGTGCAAAGGCTGAAGAACTCACATCCCTCTACATATATCCACTACTGCAGAAAAAGTATGGCCTGAAAAAAAGAAGGCACTCAAGGGATGAGCGAGTGACTTACATACTGCAGTGTGTCAGCAGGGTGCGCTGGCACTAGAACTCAGAACTTACATATTCATGTGGGACCACAGAACAGAGGCTTTCATCAGGGCAGTGAGATGCCAACCAGCCCCATGAATAGAGACTAGGGAGCCTTCAGCTAGTCCTAAGGAAGCAGAGCTCTAGACAACACCAAAGTCAATCCCATCTCCCAGATTCATTCTCTCACTACACAGTGGGGAGTAGAAGAAGCAGCAGGTTTAAGATCTGTGTAGTAGGAGCTGGGGTGGAAGATGCTTTCTTAAGACACTCTGCTGGTGGCCATCTCAGACTGGAGAACATTTGAAAAAGGAAGGCCAAATGCTACAAGTAGTTCTACATTTAAAACCTGGAAGAAGGGTCCTCAACTAATGCAATTAATGGTAAAATGATCTTCAAGTCTTCTGAAAAACTTAATCTACCTACAGTTTCACCACCAACAGGGACTGCAGAACCGAAAAGCGGCTTGAAGGTGCCAGAGGTGAGAAGCAAAGTGAAGACATGATCTGAATTCTGCAAAGAAAAAATTACTTAAGTTTCAAGTATTAGATGTTTATATTCCCTCATTTCATGAGCAGACACAGAGATTATCACTTGAAAATCAAAACCACTGACATCAGACATGTAAAGTTCTCTTAAAACTCAGTTACAGTTGATACTCTCAGTTCCACTTCTAAAAGAAAAAACAAAAGAGACAACTAAAAATGAGACATTAATAGCATTCTGCTTTCCAAGTAGTTGTTCAGTCAATAACCTCTAAAAGGAAATGAAAACATAAGTGAAATTATGTCCACATCTACATTTTTCAGAGCTCTGTTATTCTTCATTTAATTTTCATTGATCGGTTTGTTTGAAGTGCACTTTCCATGAACAATGAATCAAGTTTATTCTCTTATTTAAAAACCCATACATTTTCTTTGCCTTTCTTTCATGTGTAACTCTGCCCCTATTCTGCTGTTTTCATTACTAACTAAGCTGACTGGTTGAGGAAAAAACAACTCTCCCTTCATCATGAACTCTTATGTGTTTAGCACCTCATTGGAACCAAGCCAAACTTCTATTTTCATTATTCCGTAATAATAATTCCAAAATATTATTATAAGATATTATTAGAATTGTCCAAATAAGAAGTCTTAGAAGCCTTGTATCCCACACTTTGCTTCTGCATCTCCATGGGAGCTTTTTTGTAACTGACTTGGAAAAGAAAGGTCCTTTGTTTGAATGGAAGGTGGTTTTTTATGCTTTTTAATGCTAAAGGTGGATGCTGAGATATTTTATCCCATTTAGGGATAATTTCGCAGAAATTAATATGGGACTGAGTATCTAAAATTCTCAAATTGTTCAATGCCAGGATTTAAGTGCTTCTCTAAAGGCTTAGAAGCATATACTTCAATTTGTTAGGGATTTTGCTCACATAAAGCAGCTAAATGTTTAGAATTCAGTAAGAACTGAGAAGGATTTTGAGGATATAAACATTCATTTTTAAGGGATCTCTGGAGATGACAGCAAAAAGCTTCTGTAGTTTGAGTCAAACAAAACAAACTTGCAGTAAAGATATGAAAGGGTAAATAATCAAGTGACAAACATACAGATTTGGGTCAGTTAATGCTCACCAAGCAGCTTCGACAACAAAAGATCTGACAAGCTTTACAATATTGACCACCTCAATGATGTGACTGAAAGGTGAGTTCTAAGCCAGATAGGTGATATTTCAAAATATTAAACGAATTAATGTTACCTCTACCTGGCTGAAGTGGTAGAACTAAGCTGTAAGCATTATGTCTTATTAAAAATGCTCTGCATTATGAAACAAACTGAGCTTTGCTAAGAGACAGGAAATAGCAGCCAATGAAGACTGCAATGATCTGGATGCAGCTTAGTGAGATGAAGGCTAAAATGAGGTGGACTCCTTAAGAAGTCAGCTAAAATGTACCTACCTAAAAATACTGCTTTTCTTGAATACAACATGGTATAAATGCTTGGCTTTTCTGTCTATATATCCAGAAGGACACAGACAAAGATCTGCTTGAGGAACTAGATTGCAGGTTTGAGTTGGGTTAAGGTTGTCCAAAAGGGTTGTGAAATCTCCACTCTCACAGATACTTGGAAAATGTCTGGACATGGTCCTGCACAACTGCATAAATGACCATGCTTGACAAGAGGTTTGGACAAGATGATCTTCAGTAGCCCCTTCCAACCTCCACCATTCTGTGATTCTGTATTTCCAGGAAAAAAAATGATGGATTCTTAGCTTCCCACAGTAGACTTAAAGGCAAAAGGATCCTAATTGCCACTTCTTAACCTGTTTTTACCATATACATTCAGTTTTCCCCAAAACTATCATTCTGTTACCCAGAAGAAAAGAAGATAATCTACACTAAACTATAAATCCCACTTGTTTTTATGAATCTTATTTCCCACAATCACTACACATCTTATAACAAATTAATAAAATAATAACACACCCTTTCTCTTGCTGGAAAAATTGGGTTGGTTTTGCCTCTGAATGGGTTCCTTACACCGAAATCTGGAAAGAAAAGAATGTTTCTTGGGTCCTTTTGCCCCAATTATGTGCTTAGAACAGCTGTAGCAATGCCATCAGACAAGACAGGCAGCACGTGCTTTCAAAGGGAGAAAGTTTCCACAACCAAAACAGACCTGTTATCCATGGGAGGAGCAGTACTCCGAGATTTCAATGAATCATTACGCTCCAGCTGGTGCTTTTTACAGATTGCAAATTAACTTATTTAATTATCCTGAAAAGGCCTCAGCTTTCATGAAGTTCCCCATTGTGTCAATACAATTATGGAGAACAGATTTATCTCATCATCATATTCCAAGAGCCATATTCCTATAAATCTGTGCTAAACACAATTTAACTTCATTTTTGCCATCTCACAGATCTGCTTTCATTTCTTTGTCTCCTCATAAAAACATAAAATACTTCTTAGGTTGTGAGACATTCCTTGCCATGCTGCCTACTTGCATTATTACCACTGGCAGATGCATGGGAGTACACCAGGACACTTAAGATGTCAAATTACATTTCTGAAGTACTGTTTGTGCGACACCCCTAAGCCTTAGAGAAAAAATGTTGAGATGGCACACTGGGCTGCCCTTATGGATCTGAATGAAGAGAAAGACACCTATTTTTATCTGGGGGGATGGGGAAGCAAGAAATAGGGAGGTAGAATGTCTTTATGCAGAAACATCAGATCCCTAAGCACCTCAAAAAATAATCAGAACTGTTTTCCATGGCAACATCAAATTAAGAGTTGAGTGCTGCCCAGTGGAGAATACTCTGACATTAGAAAAAGGAAGATAGAAAAAGCAAGAAGTAAAAGATACCCCTCAGAGGCTGACAGCTCCTCTGCAATTGCTGTGCTTTTGTACTCTTTCCAAATACCAGCAGAGGAAAGTGATGACAGGACACAGCAATCTGTAACAGCAGCACATTTAAACACGCCAACACGAAAAAATAGCTTTTCCTTAAACATACCATGATAACTTGGAAATTCTAGTCTGTAGTCCTCGACCTTAGTACCATGTCATAGGAACTAAAATTGTTGCTAAGTGCTATTTACAACATATGTGAACATTTCACACTATTTCATCTATCTTCTGGGGAGGGAAATAATTTCCCCTAATAGACTAATGTGTTTGTATCATTACTATTCAGTCAGATGCGGACTGCTGTTAACCCCACTAACAAGGCAGACTCCTTTAGGAGGCTGCAGGTAACATACCCACTGAGGTCACATTTTGGTCTGACCTTTCTGAATTCATCTGATTGGTTTCTCTTTGAAAATGAGCTTAAAAAATATATTATCGATTATGTTCTCTCACCACTCCTTTTAACGTAAGGAGGCAGAGAAAACATCACAAGCTATATTACTTAAGTCATGATGGAGAGCTTTGCCCTTTCAAAAGTTTGAAATCCAATTATTCAGAAAATATTTGAACTGGCCATCATTTTTCCTGACATCATTAAAGCAGGATGTACCTGATCCTGTCTTTGCTTACCAGGGAAATCCTGGGGTGTAACGTGAGCACCCAGAGTTTCTGCCTCTCTTGAGCAAGAAATTCCCAAGCCATTACTTACAGGGAAGTGGAAAGGGAAGAGAAGGCTGAATTCTGTGGCCCAAAGTAAGGCGGCCGGTAAACTGTAGCTATGTAATGCTTATAATCAGTTTTACTTCAGTTGTTGAACTGGCTAGTTCCAGTTCTATAAAGCTCCAGGTGAGAAGAAATGAGACTGAAGTGTCTTCATTCATACTAACGTACAAAGGAAGCTGTTCCCTTTTTCCACATGTACAACTAAATGCCTCAAGAAACACATCAAGTTAAGGAGTGAAGCAGGAGATAAAAAATTCTTGTTTTCTCTGGGTATTATTCCCAAAAGAGATACAAGTTGCTTCTTTGACACAGAATATGATTTAGAGGACAGTATCCTGAAAGGTGAAACAGCCCCACGATACAGTTAAAAATCAGACATTCAGGGTAATCACACTGTGACTCAGAGGTCAGCATTTCCCTAAATACACAGACACACTGTAGTAGGGTGGCTGGCTTGTGCGCTACTGTGGAGGCTAAAAACGGGAGGGAACTCCAGGGCATGGCAGAACACGTTCCACTGTAAATGACCTATAAAAGGAAGAGTAACCTAATTCTAAAAAGCTACAGGGTGGAGAGAATCTGGTTTTAATTTTAATTAGAGGAGCAAGAAGTTCAGTAAATTTCTACCCACTGCATTAGAAGGGATTAACTTGAACCAAGCTTGAAGGTGAAGCTAAGGAAGAGGGAACACATACTTGAGACAAGTTTTGTTAAACATAAACCCTGGATAATCGACTTGGAACCTTCAAGAGTATCAGCTGGAATCAACCAAGGTAATAAACATCTATCCTCTAAACTGTCATTCCTAAAATACATGCTTGGCAAAAAAAGGGTAGGATACCGCATTTATGGCTTCTTGGGCTGGAGTAACAGCTGCAGGCTTTTCAGAGCTCTTTAACACAACCTGCCAAGAAACAATATGATCATTGATTTTATGAACTGATAAGAGTGAAGGAATTTGTCTTAGAGGACAGGTGCTTCAATCCACGAAACTATCAATTCATCAATGCTTTGTAAGAACCTTTATCTTTTCTTGTTGCTCCAAAGCAAAGTGACAACAGAATGCTCAAATACTTTAAATGCTTGTTCTTGAAATTACATCAAGAAGTTTCTGTCCTCCTTTCTGTGAAATTTTAATCTAAATCAAAGAAAGGCATGAAACTTCGATTTAACATGAGATTTGGCTTTTTTTTCTACCCATGGACTTAGCTGTCAGGACAATACTGTCAAGGTGAAAAATAACAAATTATTGTGAAAATATTTGCTTCTCCTTCTCCACGTATGATTGACATACAGCCAAAAGCACCACCAAGGAAGAGAGTCTTGTATTCAGAAAGCTAACTGAACAGTAAGTCAAATAAGGACCTTTCAGACACAGCACAGTCAGTGAATACTCAACACTTTCATAAAAAACACATTAATCTGTAAGAACTCATACAACCAAGTAGTTTACCTGCAGCAAAGCACACTTCTCCCCCTAAGTTAGGAACCCACAACTTTTTTAGTGTCTCTGAGGACAAAGAACTCTTCAGGTGGAAAGAAATTTAGGCATAATTTCTTTTAGAAATGGATTCTCTGTTCTTTATCCTTCATGTATTAGCAAATCTGTACTGTGTTCAACTGTATGTGAAGGGGGAAAACAGCTCACAAATTTCTCACAGCAGGGAAATAAAACTCCATGGACAGTTTCTAATCATTCCTGAAGTCTCTGAAAGACCTACTGCTATTATTACAAACAGCAGGTGGGAGAGGAAAGCTCTCACACCTGGGATGCAAAGCAGAGAATATACAGCTGCAAAGTGAACCTTGTCTGAAGGACTCAAACTCTTCAGCTCTCAAGAGGTACCAGCAGGAACAAATACAGTCTTATCCTTACTGCATGAGATTTTCTGGTGGTGGATTTTGTGAAACCCAACTATTCCTGTATCTGAAGTCATTAATCAAAACAGAAGAAAGCCATAGAAAGGCTGGGGGTTTGAAATATTTTTATGAGGCTGCATTATTTTAAGCAGAACATCAACTCCAGAAATGAGGCTAGAGAAATGAGTGGAAGAGGAAAAGGATCCATATCTGCAGGTTACTTGGTGCTAAGAGCAGTCCTAGTAATCATCCTCAGCACTAAAGAGCATACTTCTGGTGTGATATTAGGTGGTAAACCTGGGAAACCATAAAGACGGCTTGATGGGTCTATAGTTGTTTCACTTGAAAGGATGAAACACCACTTATTACCACTTTTTCTGCTTACTTTGATTTAGCCTCCTTGTGACTTTGTATCTCAGCAGTAGCTACCCTTTAGCTTCTATTCACCACAGGCTTGAAAAATCTCAAAACTGGCACACAACACACAAGAAAGGTGTTTTTTTTAATCTTGGGGCAGAAGATGTCAGTGGTGTAGCAGCCCCTATTTCAGGTAGGCCTTGTTTCTACAACCATCTTCCCATACATGTCAACTACAGATGCTCTACTACTAACATACATCATCAACTTGCTATCCCAAGGAGGGCATAGATTACACCAACAGATATTCCACCAGGTACCAGTAACAATCTTTCTTTACTCAAAAGGAAGACTGAGCATTTGTCTCCAGTGGAACTATAATCATGAATGCACACTCAGCAGAAAGAGTGCAAGTGTATGACATCTAAAATTAGAAAAGATTATCACATTTTAAGTCTGTGAACAAACTTCAGTGTCACTAGGGTAATGAAAATTAATATCCTTTGCAAGAGGTGTTATCTGCCAGGGACAGTTTTCTCTGCCTATCTCAAAATTCAAATTTAGAGTTTAGAGAATCTTTCAAACATTAGACTTAGAACACAGAAGTTGCAAATGAATTGATCTTGTTCACTATGTTTCGCTAATTGGTAGTATTTTCTGTGTTCTGCTTAATCTAAAATTAGAATAGCCTCTCCAGACATTAGATGTTTATAAATTTCTCCCAACAATATGCAGCCAGTTCTTCAAAATATAAGACACCTGTTGGAAACTGAATCTTAAAAATTACTTTTAGTCTTAAATGTTATGTTTGCAATAGGTTGCAGAAAATAGACACACAGACAATAAAAAAGTAAGAACAGTCATTAAATCACTTCTCTGTAGAGAAAGGTCTATTATACTAATTAAATACATAAACCATTAGAGCTTCTAGCGGAAGTCTAATGATCTCTCCATCAGTCAACATTACAAATTAGAACTCTTTAGGCATGGCAATAAGATGCTACTGTTTCAGTACAAAAGCAGTATGGTAAAGCCTCATCAAGTTTTCCACCAGGGAACCTTTTAAAAATCTCAAGTCATAAAGCAATTAGCTATACATCTTGATTTTAGAGATGCCCTCAGCAGTGAACTTTCTCTCTCCTTCAGCCCAGAGCGTTTTGACCTCATCTCCCAGGAAAGTATCTTCCCAGAGCCTGCAGAAATCCTCCACTGCCTGATTTCCAAGCTCACAAAGTGCCACCGATATCTTGAACTGAGCATGACTTACTACACATCAAAAGGCAGAGAAACAGTGCTGTTTGCGACCATCTTTTTTTTTTTTACTCTTCTTTGACTAAAAGCTTTCCTGAATCCAATAATCTCAGACTCACAATATTTTATCATATGCCATAAAAAACATTTACTGTATTCACAGTCTCAATACACTTCCAGAAACAACAGACATACAGTCCCTTGGTCTGCCCTACGCTCCTGTTACACACAATCTGTAGGGTGGTTAAAAAATATGCAATATGTCTTTAAGACATGTTCTAAATGTAAATACAAACTAGTTATTACAAACTAGTGTTTCCAAAGTTATAGAGTAACATTGTGTATTGACAATTTTTGTCTGCAATTATTTTGTATAATACACATTGATTCTGAAGGTTAAATATATAAATTCTGCATGAGCATCAAATTTTCAAGCACAATCCCTAGAAATAAATTAAGTGTTCCACTACCTCAAAACTTTGGGAAAAATAAAAAACTGTACACTGAAGACTCTCACATCTAGGTACGAGAAATGGTACAGGCAAGATGAAAGCTGTTTGGTTCCTTGCTATTGCAACACAGCCAGAAATTATTCGAGGAACTTACTATTTTCCAAGCAGAATCTTGGAGAAATCCTGTTCAAAAGAAGTTCCTGTCGTAATCGAAGAACTTCAGCTTCCAGCACTTCCACTTTCCATTTCCATCCAAAATCTTGTTCGGATACAGTTCTGGCAAGGTACTCTGTGTATTCTTTGGAACTCTTCCCTGGTGGTTTTGAGTGGATAATTGCAAAAGCCAACGCTAGTTTTGATATTTTCAAATACGAAATCTGATTTTCTCTTCTGCCTTTGATTTCTATTGCATTAGAAAAACAGAAAACAGAAAGGTTACTTCACTATGACTCCATTAAGGAAATGACACAAAATATTTTCTTGGTTTTGAAGGCTGTTCAACAGTGAGGCCAATTCGTTAATTTCTAGTGCATTCCTAAATCATCAAGAACAGAAATACAAGCATCTGTGCACAATGTGAGAACAGAACATACATGAGCTGCAGTCAGCTATAAAAATAAAATTCAGCCAGTGTCTGAGAATAACTGTGGAAATAGTAAGCACTTCAAATAGGCTTATCCTAGCATAATTTTAATGCAAATGTTATCTCCACTAAAGCAAGGATGAAGAAAGTAAAAACACTAACCCCAAAAAACCCACCCTGATACTCCCTCCCCCTGAAAAGAATTCTGACATGACAGAAGAACCCGTGACAGAATTCACTTGGGGTTATTTATACTTAAATAAAATACATGTAATTTCTTGAAAGTGTACCAGAAGGCCTCAGTGCTCAACACATAAAACTTTGAGCTTGTGTCTGGTTTTGGACACCTGGTATTGGTGCCATTGTAGTTTTAAGTCTATATTAAGCCTCAAGCCTGCAGAAGGCTAAGCAGACAGCATCAAAGGGATGCAAGTGGCTAGTAAGGTAAGTGAAGAAGTCAGTTGTATAAGCTTTGTTACAAACAGTGAGAATGGGGCAAAAGGCATTAAAAGAGTCAGAAAAATAAAATATTTAAATGGATTATTACATCATGTGCAACAGCACAGGCCCTAGAAGCAGAGAAGGAAAAAATTAAATTACAACCAACTAATATCAACCAGCCTATCTAATTAGCAAAGTTACTTTTTTTTTCCTAATTCCACACGATTTTTGTTCAGTTGTTTGATGTATTCTTTTCCTCAAAAAATATCACTCCCAAAATAATAATTTAAGAAAAAAAAATCACTTCCTACACTTTTGCCCTGACCTTGACATCTGCAATTTTTTCACAATGCTGTTTTTTTCTTGTTATCCATCAAAGCTGCAGGTTAAGCACTAACGAGTTGTGTTGAACAGCTCTGAAATAGTCACAGTAAAGGTTTGAAAAAGGTATTTTAGGTCATCCTTTCACCAGATCATCTGCTATCGCTAAGCTGATTTCTTCCTCTGGTTGTACTTGACTTTAGATAGTAAGTAATAAATCATCCCATATTCATTTATCCATCAGGGACACTTACAGAAGGTACTGTTTTTTATGTATTTCTTTCACCTTTCAAATACTTCCGAAATGCACAAACAATCCCTGTGCACTCCTTGCACTCTGTCCATTCAGACACAGCAGCCAGTTAACACTTTACATAGTACAGAGCACAAAGGACAAGAGTGCAAACATTCCTCGGGATCGATTTCCCTATTGCTATATTTTAAGCTACTCTTCTCCACTTGAAATACTCCATTTCTGTCATGTGTCAGGGCAAAATCACCTAATCTAAGCCACTGATGCATTCGTAAACTAATTAAATAGTAAGCATTTAGAAACTGAACCATACTATATATATCCCTTACTTAAAGCAGTTATACATTAAATGGTACTTTTGCAAAATTTCTGATAAAGAAAATCCTTTTCATACAACTTTTCAATTCGTATCTAGAATTTCAGTGAAAAGCAGAAGTTGATTCTCTCAAACTCAAAGGATTAGCACCTCTGGGACCAGCGAACTAGTGTAAGACTCTTGCTTGCCCTATACATGCAAGGAAATGTTTACAAATACAAAAGCATGCAAGTAATTGAACTGCCTTCAAAGCTGTGAATAAAATGAAATATGTGGAACTACAGTGAAATTAAATAGTAACAGTAAGGTAGCTAAAATATTTGGCTTTGAATCTGAAAGGTGCTTCCCAGATTATCTGATCAAAGGAAATTTCACCCAGATGTTACTCAAATGGGGTCTGTCAAGCTCCATTCTTACAAAGTCCCTGTGCAGAGCAGAATGATAAATTAGGGCAGGCAGAAAAATGTCTTACACTGCCCATTTAACATTTTGGTATCTCCAAAGAACACTCTGCCAAAGCTTTCTGATTCATCTTCCTTTTAAGGACAAACAAATATTTACTTTGTTTCATAACATGCTTTGCCAATGTAAGTTTTTTCCTTTAAATTACATTCACAGAAGTTGTAAAATGACCAACATTCCAGTATGGGCTGGGAAGTGGTATTTGTGCAAGCATTTCATGAATGCTCAGGTGCCTTTTATCACCAGAGTCACCGCCAATACATTATTTATTGTATTCTATTTCTCCTTACAGGACATACTATTACAAAGAAAATACAAAGAAAATACAAAGTTTGCTGTCTAACTACTGACATATTACCACTATGCTACCACTATGAAATGCTACTTTGGTAGCATATTTTGACCACCCATTACCAAAATAAAAAGAGTCACTTTTTCATGTTATCTGGAAAGTGACTACCGTGTTTCAAGCATAACAAGAAGTGCACAAGGTAATGGTACAATGGAGATAAGTAAAAGGATCTTTCAACTGCAATATTCCAAAATGCTATTTTCTAAAGTAGATATATCCCTAGTAAGTTAGGGACATAATATCATAAACCATTACCTAATTTTGCTCTGAGATTCTTAAATAGCATTCCACCTTAACACTTAAGACATACATTTAATTAATGAACTAATTTGGAGTTTGAGGGAGGCCTTTTTCTCTTTAACATTTTATATGGAGTCACTTCTACAGTAGGAATGCCTTACACTGAATGAGTTTAGGGAGATATTCTTAATTTGGAGGAAAAAAGACACGACTTTTCTGGAAAAATTACTTGTAAAGATGTTGTTAGAAAAAAACCCCGCCAGCAGGACAGATCACAGAACACAGCTGGTTCTTCTTAGGAACAAGTCATAGCATAGTTTTTGGAGAAGTCATTCTGCTGGATCACAAAATCTCTAGTTTAAAAGCAGATAATTAATGACAAATAGCAATATTACTGGATGTATTTCGAGAAAGAATGGATTTCTTGAAGGTTTTATGGAGAATAAAGAGCTCTTTCCTTTGCTTCCTGTTACTGACACTATCACCATGTCTCTTTATTTCTTTTCTTCTTAGGAAAAGAGAAGTTTATGTATCAAAAAGCAGAAGTTCTAAGAGCTGATTGAGGTTTTTCACCATTCCCCTAAAGGGACAACTGCTCTCTCAGAAACTACTATGTAAGTCTTCTAGAAAAAACACACCGGATGACACTATTAGAAATATGGTGATGCGGGCCAACTGTGCATTAGCAAAAATTGCACAGCAATCTGTTGCTCTCAGGAAGTGCCGAACCACCAAATATATTCCACTGAAAGCATATTGGCAGCTACGGAGTTTTATCAATAATGTTTTTGCTCCTATCAGCACAGAAATTACACCACTGGTTAGGCAGAAAAAAGTTTTAGAACCAGACCAAAGAGTTTCCTTGACTGAGAATGGTACCCAACCAAGAGCAGAAAGAAGTGCCCTGTCTAATTCCAGGTGCTAATGCCAAAATATGTCAGACATAAAGAGAAAGAGAAAGGTTCAAGAATTATCCAAAGCTCCATTCCTGTGATTACTCAGTGTTAAGGAGAGAACAACAGATACCATCTGGTGACAGGTTCCCTCTGCAAACCCCTTAATCTACAAACTGATACTGGAAGACCACTCAGAGGAAATGATGGATTAACAACACCGTTGAACAGGGCTAAGTCTACAGATTTCCAACACAAGAATGACATTCCATGCTTCCAGCTCTCAGGCAGAGAGAGGGAACTGAGAACCCACAGACATGCTGAGATCCTAGCCATAGAAGGCTGCTGAGCAATTATTCACCTGCTGAAATAATTACAAAAGAAGTGATGAACTGTCTCACACAGCTCTGTGTAACACAACCAAGGGGAACTGACATGTGGTGCAAGATCCATTGAAGACCTCTGATATAAGCAGGAAACAGGATAACAGGAAGAACCAGGATAAATCTGATTCCTAAGCACTACCCTAATCCACCAATCTGCCAGCGCAGTTTTGCAGGTGCATTTGATGCAACAGCTCATATGGAGAGATTGAAATGTTAAGGGTTAATGATTCAAAGAATTGGCCATTTGCAGAAGAAGGTGAATCCTCAGCTGTAGAGGTTTTAAGAAGTCTTTCAGGGATGTTTATGTAAAGGAGTTGAACTTTTATCATATAATTTATTTTTCTGCATGGCACATAGGTCAGTTCTCACTGACCTTGTAAATGGGTAAGTCACAGAGAAATGGGGGGAAGCTGGCTGAGTTATGCTATGATTTAAAAGTATAGGGTACCTCAAACCAAACCCCAAACCTAAATTCACTCGGAATAATTCAACACTGGAGTAATACTCAGTAATGTCAAAGTATTATAGACCTTAGGTGTGATTTCCAAATTTGGCCACGAAATTCATGGCTAATAATGGAGGAAACTGCTGCAAATGTCATAGCCAAAACCTTACTGATTACGTTAGGACATCAATTTGTTATTCAGACCACTATCACATGAATTTTAAAAATAATTTCAAAAATTCATAGCATAAGATACAAAATAGACTATAATTCATATAACTTCCTGGCCATTCCAGGGCTCGGTTTTCTCCACATGTGAAATTTTTATTTAAAAATAAGAAGATTTGTCAGGACAGAAACAAATTGCCGTTCACCCCCACTACACAGCTAAGAATCATCAGACAGCCCTAAAAATAAAGAAAAATGCTTTTCCTTCTCAATTTAAGAGTATGTTCTGTCCTTAAAGGTACAAATATTCAAAGAAAAACTGTTTTGTTGCCATGACTTTACTTTAACTAGTCTGTCAATTACACAGTGCAAATAAAGGTGAAAAAATTACCCATATCTTTGTAACCTCATCTGCTTTATATAATAGAAACCAAGATATTGACTCATTATGATGGAGCACAAAATACTGCAATTGCTGTAGCGGAACTGGGCTGAGCTCAGAGACATACAGCCACAACATTAAGCAACAATAAAATAAACTTGATTAAATTGGTATGCCTAACACAATGACATTGGTGTATATTATAAACAATGATAATGGGACAGCTACACAATCAAGATGAACTGAAGTATACCTCCAATTACACAGCTTTTATTGTAAAAATGTGTATTAAACCAAGGCTACTCCACGGTGTCATCTTTAAACAACCTATGCTCAAATATACAAAGATATGTAATGTGGACATAGTGAGGGAAGAACTTGCTTTTCCTACAGCAAGCCTAACAATAGCTCCAGCACATTTTTTTCAAATGAACTCAAAATGGTAAAAGAATACTGAAAATAATAAATATTTAAAATACTTTATGTCAAAAGCACAAGGAAACTTAGATGTAGCATGATTTATTTCTTCAAACTCTTAACTTTCAAATAATTTTAGCTTCTAAAATCAAATCTTACAAATTCACCAAATCCAAGTAACATGAATGAGTTGAAAAAAACATTTTAGAACTTACTAATGTTCCCCAATTATAACCATTTCAGAGAATTTAAGAACATAAGCAAACATAATCCCTCAGGATTTCAGTAACGTTTCTGATGTAGGATTTATCTCTTCTTAACTACAGAAACCTACAGTTTAGGTGGCCATAACTGAGCTAGCTGTCTGGACTTCTTTTATCATCAATAGGCAGAAACAGAGATTTCTAATGTTAAAAATAAGCCTAGTCATTTGTACATTTTGCGGTAAAGTCATGACCCAGAAACATTTGTTTCCCCCCACGGACTACAAAGAATGTTAAGATGACTACATCAGATGCACACATGTGTACTGTGGACAGCCAGTTGCACTGAGATGAGCTGGTGCACCACAGGCAGCTAAAGCTGAGACCTTCAAAGACCTATTTAAGGTACCTAACTAACAGAATAAATTTCGCAAGGCTGAGAGCATCACCTCTTAAAAGAAGTCTGTAATTCCAGGTCTTTTTTATACCTCTGGAGGGGGGAACAATTTCTAGAAAAAAACCCAGAAGTCACGGGAAAAGGTTTGTGAGAATAACCTTGCGAACATATTACAATGCACAAAATAGCAGACAAGTGCAAATTAAAGCCATGAGAATGTATGTGAGACAAGTGCAAATTAAAGCCATGAGAAACTTCAAGTGTGTTTGGAATTACATGAGCATAAAAAATCAGTTTGGCTCCTCCAAGCTTCTTGGACTCACTCTTCAACAAGATCATTTGGAAATAGTAATTTAAGCCTGAGTTTTATGGTAGTTTAAAATTGTGTATATATTCCCCCTACAAGCTGAGACTTCTTCCTTTTGCACTCCTTTTTCTCCTCCAACAGGAGAAAAAATTTTTTATGTGTCACTCACAACAATATATAGTGAATCTGGCACACAGTACCACTACCATCTTTCTCTTTACTATTCTGACTACTAAAGACACAAATATGTTTCCAGAATAGGGAATTTATTCTATAAAACCTGCTGTTCAGAAATTAAAGTATAACTCAGTGGTGTAAATTTATCTATTCTTATGTCAGCATAGATTTCTTCTGCTACCAAAACAGAACTGTGCTCACTTCATCAGCTGGGTGTAAATCCATTTGGTTTGGGAACTGAGGATGTACTTTTCATTATAGCTTTATGAGATGAAATTTATGAAACCATGAAGTTCAGACCCTTATTCTTTTACAAAGTTTCATAAATGCTAATTATAATTACATAAAGAGTAAATTTACAGTTGGCATTAGGGACTGTGGAAAACAACCCCAGCCTTTATGTACTGCCAAGTTCCAACAAGAAAGCAGCCTTTATCTCCCCAGTTTTACCTACTGCAATGACTGTATTAGCTTTTGAATACAGAATTTCAAAGCAGAGTTCAAAAAAAGCCAATAATCAAGAGTTTGGAGTTTTATACGAAGACTAGTTTGCATATCTCCTCTTCCCATGTTAAAATATAGTGACTAAAATATCACCATAATTTCCTTTTCAGTTTCACACTTCCAGCATTAACCTCAACAGTTCAGTTTCCACAAGTTTTTAAATCTACAAGATCAGTATCTTTCAGTGATAGTGATTCATTCAGGTAACCTTCCAGAATGCACCCACTGTATTTTAAAAACCTTGGTTTTGGGTTTCTTACAGAAATTTCATATAGGCAGAAAGAAAGATGAGACTGTTCAGAGGAAAGGAAATGTTTGTAATAGAGGACAAGGAAAAGAGGAAATACTGCTAGGAATCCAGTAGTTTAAAAAGCATACAGCATACAATAAATAATGAATCCTTACATATACTATAGACACTAATGTAACTATAACAACATTTAAATATGTAGTGACTAAATATTAATTTATGAAGCACTGGAGGTTGTAAAGACAGCAAACCACTGAAGAGACTTGCCAAGGATTCACAGACAAGTCCATAGACAAGTACTTTTTTACACAGTAATTTGGTTCAATTACTAGTTTATTCAAATTAAGACAACATCTAAGCCCTGAAGATGATCAGAAGGCTGGAGCACCTCTCCTCTGAATGCAGGTTGAGAGAGCGGGGGTTGCTTAGCCTGGAGAAAAGAATGCTCCAGGGTGCCTTTCAGCACCTAAAGCGTATTACAAGAAAGCTTGAGAGGGACTTTTTCAAGGACAAGGCAAGAGGGAATGAGTTCAAACTGAAAGAGGGCAGATTTAGATTAGATATTAGGAAGAAATTCTTTACTCTGAGGGCAGTGAGACGTTGGAACAGCTTGCCTGGAGAAGCTGTCGATGCAGCTTGGTTTTAGCTGGGACATTTTCTTCTTAGTAGCTGGTAGAAAGCTGTGGGTTTTAGATTTAGTATGAGAATTATGTCAATAACATCCTGATGTTTTGGCTGATGCTATGTAGGGTTTATCCTAAATCAAGGGCTTTATAAAATGTCTCATGCTTTGCTACTGAGGAGCTGCACTGAAAGCTGGGAGGTGAGCAAGGCCAGGACAGGTGACCCAAACTGGCCAAAGGAATATTGGGATCTCTGCTCAGAAATGGGCTGGGCATTGGTTATCAGGAGCTGAGCAACCATGTTCATCACTTGTTTCTCTTGAGTTCTTTTAAAATCTCTTCCTTTCCTTTTGACAATTCTTCTTATTAATCATGCTATTAGCATACTTAGCATCACAATTATAATATTTTATTTCAATTATTAGATTATTGCAGGATGCCTGGGGCTATTCAATCTGGCCAGTAACCTTTCAACAAACATATTTATCTAAACCATTTGGAGCGAGCAGCTGTGTGGTACTTAGCTGCCAGCTGGGGTTAAAATCCATCCCTGGAAGAGTTTAAGACCAGGACGGATGGGATTTTGAGCAACCTGGTCTAGTGGAAGGTGTCCCTACCCATGGCAGGAGGGTTGGAACTAGATGATCTCTAAGGACCTCTAACTCCAGGCCATTTTGTAATGATACAAAATTAATAATTACTTTTTTCCATCAGTCAATGAGAAAAAATGCAAGTGACTAAGCCCTGTGATTTCTGGATTCCTAATGTCACAGTGATCAGAAACTATCATTTCAATTCACTGACATTGGAAATAATCAGGTAAAAATATTGGTAACTGATAATTCTTTGATACTCTATTATATCTGCATATTCACACAACCTTTTTTTCTTTGATTTAACAGGAGCACTAACAACATTAATTGAATCCCAGCATCCATCCAATGAAAATTCACAATAGCGTTTTTCCTTGTGACTCGGGTGAAATGAACAGCAGAAAATTTCAGATTTGTAACCAATAGAGGCAAGTAATTAATAGCTGATTCTTTATTATTAATAACCAAAACAGTGCAACTTTCACGAGAAGGCTCCCATTTCCTCCCAAATAAACTCAACCACTCCTCAGGAAACCACTCTGATCACCTGAGGCTGCCCACATAAGGCCTCCCGCACGGAGACGAGGCGGGTGTCCCAGGGAAACCAGGTGGTTGTTCCAGGGGAACCAGGAGAACCAGGCGGCTGTCCGAGGCAGCCTTTGCCCATAAGAGATGTCCCCAAAGGCCAGGGACACCGCGGGCTGGGGACATCTCCCGGAGCCCTCTCGGAGCCTCCCTCAGAGCCTCCCCGGAAGCCCCGATGGTCCCGAACTCGCACCCACCTGCAGCAGCGCCGCGGGAGCCGAGCCCCAGCTCCATGGCCCGGGGCCGGACCGCCGCCTCTCCGGCCCTGCTGCGGTCAGGCACAGCCCCCGCCCCGGGGCCCAGG
>NW_005054328.1:2469048-2480185 GCF_000277835.1 Geospiza fortis | reverse complement strand
AATGGCCGCCTCAGTCGGGAAGGTGCAGGAAGGGGGAAGCCGTGGAACCCCGCAGGACACATCTGAAGGCCCCTAGTCCTTCCGCCAGGGAAGGACGGGAGCGGAGCTGTGGGCAGGTTTTTAGGGAGTGTGGCCTGCCTGTCCCACCCTGGAGTCCGGCTGCACGCTGGGCCTGCTCAGGGTCCGGGTGGCAGAGCTCACCATCACCTGGGTCACCGAAACCACCCCCCACGCTTTTACACTTCTATTGCTATAAATTCCATTAAGGTCTCTCAAAGTGTTTTGAGAGATTTACTGATTAACTTATGCCTCTTTAAACTTTTCTTACCTAAAACATAGCCCCATACTAGCCACTGTGCAGAAAGTTAACTCTATCCGGGCCAAAACCAGCACAATATTGTAAGAGGAAATGGGATGGTGAAACTTCTTTAACCGTGCATTGGAAATAGAAGCTGCCTTTTAGCGGAAACTCTGTGAACCAAGCTCACCAGTTAAGAAATTATCTTTGTATGAAAAATTATGTTCTCTACACAAACTGTGCTGAAAAGGCTGTGATAAGCCTTCTTGGCCCGAAATGGAATCCATAGAGGCATAGAATCAGAATCATTTTGGCTGGAAAAGACCTTTAAGATCATTGATTCCAACCATTAACTCAGCACTTCAAGTCCACGACTCAATCATGTCCTTCAGTGCCACATCTACACTTCTAAATACTTTCTCAGAGGGTGACTCCACCACTTCCCTGGACAGCCTTTTCTGATGCTTGACAGCCCGAATAAATTTTTACTAATACTTAGGTGAGGAGGCTGAGAAGGGAAGACAGGAGAGATAAAAAAATGAGTAATGAAGTCAGATGCATTAGGTGCAGTTAGGCTCATCACAATACATCAAGTTTTTAAGTAGAGGGTAGTCAATCTTTATGAATGCACAAGTATTCAGATGTGACAAACAATACACACTTTTATAACCCTTATCCTCATTTCTTGGATAATCTAAGGAGCATTATTTTAATAATGCTCTTTCTTCAAAAAACTTTTTTATCAATATACATAGTGGAAAATTTCTGAGCAAATATGCATTTTCTTTTTCTTTATTATTTTGAAGGATTTACCTTCTGAACTACAGAAAACTGTTAACACACTGGAACTTTCATTTTAGACTTCAAATTATAAAAATTAGATGGAAAAAGTTGGAGAGCATTTTCATTCTGACAACACTACTTAACTTCTCAGTGAAACTAAAGGGGAAAAAAAATAACAAAACATTCTCTAGTCTTCTATAACTGATATATCAGCAGCTACCCTATCATTTTCTGTGTATCTTTAGTGCATGTAAGTGATGCAGATGCTTTGCAAACTGGACACTCATTATATAGATCGGAACATCCATGTTTTCATTTAATCTTTTCAGCTGAGACTGAAATAAAAGATTTAGAGACATCAGTGCTTTTACCTGCAAACCTGTCACCTGTATGCAGAAAGCTGAATTTAAAAAGTAGAATTCAGCAGAGACAAGGTTATTACTGTTCTAAAAAAGAAAGTGGCTTTACTTTTTCTGAGAATAGCAGTTCTGCTTGCAATTATAGACTTATTGAGAGGCACCTAAAAATCCTGAGGCCTTCTACCATTAGGCAGCTGCCTGGAGAGATGTTTTTCACTTTATTGTTTTGTACTTAAACTAGATTAATAAAAAAAAAGAGCTGTATAAATTTAGTTTTAGATGCACAGTTCCCATTTTTTATATATTTTTTTTTTAAATTGGAGCTAGTAGTTAGAAGGAATGTTTGTTAAATTTGCAAGTTTAAGTAACTTGCAAAGTTACTGTGCACCACTTCAGAATACCAACCAAAGTACAACCTACTACCATTTTTAGGTTTGCTTTCAAAAGAAGTTGAAGAATCCTGGTATTTTCAAGGTGGAAAATGCTGGTGCACCATTAACAGAGCATCTGTAACAACTTTTTTATTAATCTGAAAGCAGCAAAATCTGGGCAAAATCAACTGCAGAATCACTGAGATGTGTGTTCCTGTACTATTGAAGAACACTTCTAAAAAATAATGTGTAGAACTTGCATTAACTTTATTCAGTGAGTATTCCCAGTGATTACATAGAATCATAGAATCGTTAAGGCTGATAAAGACCTTCAAGATCATCAAGTCCAATCTTTGACTGATCAGCACCCTGTTAATTAGACCATGGCACTGAGTGCCACATCCAGTTATTTCCTGAACGCCTTCAAGGACAGTGACTCCACTGCCTCCCTAGGCACCCCATTCTGGGTGGCCTAGACCAACTTTTCAGTGAAGAGTTTCTTTGTGATGTCCGAGCAACATAATCTAACATTACTTTTTCATAAATGAACAATGTGTATGTGCACATGTATTGGTGTATGGTGCAAATTAATATTATATCTGATAAATAAAAGATAAGTTATCCAAACATGGGGTGATGAGCACTGTATGTAATTTCAAGTGAGACAACAGTGAAATGAAGCTTCAGTTTGAAATAAGCAGTTTGTAGTTTGTGAAGGAAGCTGATTCTGCTAGTTGAACATAAATTATTTTGATCTTTTTGTGAATATGTCTTTTGATCTCAAGAACAGTCAAAGGATATATTTTTGGCTAAAGGCCATACAAAATAATTAGCTGTGTTTGCTATTAATTAAACCTAAAAGCAGTGATGTGTTTAATCACACTAGAGGTCATGAGTTCTCAGTATTTAACCAATCCACATGCTGAATGATTTCAAACAACTGAATGGTGAACTAAGACCAAACCCAAAAACCACAGGCTTCAATCAGTTATTAAAAGTAAGTGGATTACATTATTGTCAAACAGGCATGCTCTGCTCTAAGTGGATGGTTACAGTATCAGTAACAATTTGAGCATGGAAGAATATATTTTCATTTTGAGAACTACAGTCTGTTAGAATTTATAAGACATCTTTATAATTTAATGCATGTTTTTTTGCCTGAGAACTGGAAGTGTCTGAAAACACATATGAAATCTGCTGTCTCAACTATCATAGCTGAGGTGAGGCAAGAGATACAGTGTTTTTAAAAGCATGTGAAAATTGTGAGCAGGAGCATCAAAATCTTCTCATTTGACCCTTTCCCCCCCATGTGTTTCAGCGCTATATTTAATTAAAAATATTTTTAAATGGCATCATGATACTTTATTACTCAGCATCAAGCTGTTTTCAAAACAGATTATAATGTGGTTTTGATGGCTCAATTTTCTATGTAATTCTGATAGAACCAATATGGCTCAAGCAGTCCCTTTGAGCATAATCTGCAATTCTAAACGTATCTGATCCAGGATGTTCAGTGAGTTATGCAATGACATCTTTTTTTCTGTTGAGAAACAAAGCATTATCATCAGGGAAAAAAGGATCACATTTCAGTGTCTGATGCAATGAAAACCTTGTTCTATAAAAACAATATAAAAAGTTAGACATGATATGAGGACGACAGGGAAACTAAAATCTTGCTACCGTTTATAGGCATCATACCATCAATTATGAATAGGTACTTCATAGTGCTTTGTTATCACATAAAATTAATGACAACAGATTCCATTCCTTTCTATACAGTATATCCTAAGGAAAGATAAAACCTTTCCCTCAAAGAATTTCACTGTCTGGAAATCAGTACTGAAAGATTCTCACTCCACTAGGTAAGAAAAATGATAAAAGCACGTTAGCAAGTAGTCAGAATGATACTTAAAAATTAATGTGACAATATAGCAGGTTATTTTCTGCATTTAAATTTCATCATTCATCTAAGGGTAACAAAACAGGGGTGTTGCGAGACTTTCCTTCTATACAGCAACAGACATCTGAGAAGAAAGAAGAATTAAAGAACATATAAAGAGTTTTCATTTCATTTAGTACTTTTTATTGTAGTTCCACAAGGTTTTCTTCATTAAGTCCTTAAAAAGGCAAAGAGGTAAACAGGTAATTGCTATGATCTAGATGTCCTAGGATATAGAAAATACAGATTACAGTTCTATACACAGAACTTTAACCAAACAACGTGTGAGCAGTCCTTGCTAACTGCCTCATAATTTAGATAATTGAATGCATTTAAATATCCACATGATTGTGATTGAATCCGGAGATATTTTGATTAGTTCCTCTGTGCAAGCATGAGGTGTCAGCTGAATCATGGGTTATAATGTCCATTTTTTTCTGTTGACTCAGCTGGGTCAGGCATAAGTTTTGATGAAATGAGTTACATTTCCTGGACCATACTGACTTCACACACTTAAAACACTTCACACACTGGAAAGGCCAGGTGAGGCCACACTTGAGGCACAGTGGTTGTGCTATTGCTTCTAGCACCTCGCCTGTCTAACCAGCTTAAAGAATACAGATTTATTTTTTTTTTATTCAGGTAGTTTGCACCCTGTTTCCCAAAGGAGCATTGCACCCAGTAATCACAGTGATGTTCTGGAAGAGATTTGTCTCAATACCTTTTGCCAAAAATGCCCTGCTTTGGGTGAAATTAAATAGTTTTTAGGCTACAGGGAGCTTTAATGTGGTGAAAGAGTAATTAACCATCAGGAAGATGAGGGCTCCGATTTTGATTCCCTGGTCCAGGTAGCATGTATTTTTCATTAGAGACAACTGAAATTTTCCCTATTTTCAGATAAGAAATCAAATTACCTTCCTGTGAGGGGTTATGCATGATACCACATGACTTGCAAATGTGATTCTTCAAGGCATGGTTTAGTGTTGGACTTGACAGTGTTGGGTGAAGGGCCAGACTCAAAGATCTTGGCAGCCTTTTCCAATGATTCTATGATCCTGTGCTGTCTCATCCAAAGAGTCATTCCTTTGATGGAAGAGCTGTAATAGCAGTGTTGTCTTAGTGATAGACTTACTTGACTAGTAAGAAGTTCTAGAAGTAAGTAGGAACTTCTAGAACTTCTTTCAAACCAAATCAAACTGAGCCAAACTAAACTAAACCAAACCAAACTCAGTATTCTGCTCTGACATTCTACGTGACCCACCTGAAGATTGGTTGTAACCTGATCATTGGGTTGCAGGGTGAAAGAGGTGGGCTTTAACACTGACACAGGAGTGAAAGGAGTTTGTGTGTGCCAGCATTCTGATTACTGAGTTATTGGACAGAAGCTCGTTAGCATAGCTATTATCTGTATTTTGTAATAATTTTAGTATTCCAGACTTAAAATGACAGGAGAGTCTTTGGAGGTTGTTAGTGATGTATGGACATATGTCTGATCTACACTGGAGAAAACAGCATGTGGTCTGGCAGTCTTACACACAGGTAAGACTTTTGATTAATGCAAGAATCTCCCTCATGGCACCTGCATTTGCCAGTTTCATCCCTCCCAGGATCCTTGGCAGTAGTGCTGAGAAGTCTCCTACTAAAAAAATCCACAATCTTTGCACTGCATAGCAACATGGAAGCTGTTTTAAGGACCTGTGCTATATTGTGGCACTATCATGGTCATGTGCTCGCATGTCAGGCTAGGTGCACACATAAGTAGTGCATAATAAATGTATTCTTATAGACTGTGCAGTCCAGTTTAGTATTCAAAGTTATGCTAATGTCTTTCCTCAAAACGACCATGCTGTACTGCTCTTGTAGGCGAGGAGAGGGAGTGCCATCTGCTCAGCCATGCAAATTGTCACCATTTCATTCACTTTGAGTTTTATCAGTCTGCTCTAATTGTAAATATGTTCAACTGAATTTAACAAGCTTAAACCATTAATTCATTCATTTTTCCTAGTGCAAAATGTAGGCTTCAGATTAATATTAAAAATATAGATTCTTGAAGCCCAGAATTCCTTGTATCTGGCAACTGTGTAAAGAAGATTGGAGAAGAAAAAAAACACTCCTCAGAAAAACTTAAATATTTTAGACTAGTAAAAGGAATTTCTAATGCAAATGCTGTATAAATAGAATAGGTCATTTATAGAGGTATCCATATACAAATGTATATTAATATATATGCTTTTAGATGGATGGATAGATAGGTACCGAAGTGACAATGTGACCAGGGTGTGGTAAAAAGGTAAAGAAAGTATTTTTATTTATCTGATGAATATGTTTCAACTATAAGAACAAGCTTCCTGAGATTTCCTTTACATGAATCTCTCCTTTTCTCAGAAAAATCCCATCACATACCCTGGGTCAGTGGTTGCTCAGCTTTACAGCTGAAGGGCTGTAGATAATTCTAACAGATCGAGGTAGCTGTAATCAATATTGTATCTGCTTCAGAACTCTTAACCTGTGCTTCCTGTTGCTCAGGCACTCTTTAGGGAAGGGCCATGGACTGACATAAATCCTTTCTTCCAGCTGCTGGGCTGTTGCTTCAGAGAAGAAGAGCACCTGCTTGCAGCATAAGAGGGTCACAGTACCATGGTTCCCACGCCCGATAAAAAACAGTGGTGACATACAAATGTGAACGCCAGTAGGTACAAATGAAGATGCCATTTAAAAGTTGCATGATGTGACTCAAGTGATACAATTTAAAATTCAAATCAGTCTGTACAAGTTATGTCCTCATGCAGCTGTCCAGAAATCTGAACGTCCATATGTGGGACTCAGGTTGCACATTAGAACTAGAAAGATTGGGCTGTGCATATTTTAAGGGGAGAAAATTGCGTGTGCCCATAAGTTGCTACAACCAGACATTCCATAGGAGGTTTTAAGAGATAATCACCCATCTGCTAAAATATCTGTGTTGTCTTTAATCATGTTTCTGCTGAATGAGTAGAAAACATAAAAAGTTAAAAAAAAAAACCAAAACACCCCCCCGCAAAAAAACCCCACAAAACCAAGCCAGAACCAGGATTGTTAAACCCTGTAATTATGAAGAAAACAAGTGACTAAAAGGAATTGGCTGCAATAAAAGTGGACCTAAATTTTATTACATGTGTAATTTTGGGACTAGACATAGATGTCATGACTTAAAACAACATAAAACCCCTATTAAATGGAGGGACACTTCAAATTCCATTTAAATCTGTGGAAACTCCTGTATAAGCATAGTTCATAAAATCAACTAAATTCACTTCTAGCTAAGTTCTCTTGAGTTTCATTCTAACTAAATTCTAGACTTTTGTTGAAATAATTCACTGTTTGATCTTTCAGTTATGTAAAATAAATACACAGTTCTTCATTTCAGCTGTGACATTCATTTGCTCTTTAAGCTTGATTGACTCTATAACTTCTTGTCTCGAGGATTTAGGAAACAATGAAAGCAGCAACTCAGCAGAGTGAAATTCTTATGTAGGTTACTTGGATAATTCATATCTGAGAATAAAGAAATATGAGTTCTGTGGAGTACATGTGATACTTGGTATATGTGCTTTATATATAATTTCCTTAAGGTCTGTAAGAAAATTAAATTGAAGTTTAATCAGAAGTTTTGCTCTGCACTGATCTGTGAGAACCTAAGGTGAAATTGGATGAAGAAATGTATTTATGGAGATGATCCTCTTGTATTCTCATGCACCTTGCATTTGGAGAGGAGTTGTTTTTCCAATAGCTTTCATAATTTTTATTTCTTCTTCAACTCTAATATATTATTTATGCTTTATTCCCATATCTGACACACAGATAATGTGAAGGAATACATTGAGAGCCATGCACATATGAATATAATTCTCTCAAGAGAAATTATGTCTGTCAATAAATATACAATGTGGCACATTTGTGACCAGGGCAGGCAGTTCTAAGATGCATGACTTGATTATTTCAAAACCAGATTTCTTCAAACATGCCAAAGGCAGCTATATGTCAAGATAAAAGCTACATGAGTTGGAGAGTAAAAGGGCAACCTAAACATTTTTCAAAGTATTCAGAAATCTGTTTGTCTGTATTCCATACCTCAGAACTAGCCAGACTGGATTTTTACTACACTTTGATAATAATTTATAGTCAGATAATGAACAAACGTGAACCATATTAGGCAACAGATCATGGTCTTAAACCTCTGTATGTCATAATAGAAATTAAATACCTTCTCAGCCTGAATTGTGGCCATTGTAAGTGAGGTTCTATTTAAAAAATGCTTTCCTCTTTGTTTCCTCATTTGAAATATTCATATATGTAGCCTTCAGAACACTATTCCTTGCTATTAAATGTCTTCAGACATTTAGAATGCTTCAGCTTTTAAATACTTCACACTGTCCAGAGTTTTTGAAGTACTGTCAAACTGTAAAGAAACCTGTGCTGCCACTGGCATTTCTTCATATGCTAAGAAACCCTCTCTCCTCATAAGGAATTACTTCTACACTTGTTTTCAGGGCTAAAAGTTGTTCTGCCAATATTCATGAAGATGAGCTTGTCCTTGCTACTTACATTTTATTTGTGGAAAACAGATCAGATAGACTGCCTGGATGCTCTGGGAATTCGTTCAGTTTAAAGTCAATACTGAGCCGAAGAGATGGTCCCAACGTCCCACAGATCATTCCTTGGACTGTCAATCAATACATTTCAGCTGGGTCTCTCTAACTAGTAAGTCAAGTAGCAAGTAACACCAAGGAGGGAAGCACACACTGGAAACACAATGCACACCTCAGTAAGCGAGACCAAGGGCCTACCTAGCCCAGTTTTGTCTCTCATCTAGTGCAGTGGGAAAGGCTGTTAGAATGTTTTTTAGAGTTTATTTGCTGGCATGTATTTTCTTCATTGTGTGCTGTTTCAGCTTGTAGACGCTGTTGAGCTCTTCATTGCTGCTGTAAAAGATCGTCCTTTATTCCTGGTCAGTATATTTTTCCTGTACTGCATCCAGCTCTGGTGTCCCCAGCATAAGAAATACATGGACCTATTGAAACAAGCCTAGAGGAGGCCACCTCTAAAGATGATTAGAGGGATGTAGCACCTCTCCAATGAGGAAAGGCTGAAAGAATTTGGTTATTCAGCCTGGAAAAGAGAACACTTTGAGGTGACCTAATTGCAGCCTTCCAGTACCCGAAGGGAGCCTACAAGAAAGAGAGGGACTTTTTATACAGGCTTTTGTTAATTGGACAAGGGGGAATGGATTCAACTTAAAAGAGAGTAGGTTTAGATTAGCTATCAGGAGGAAGTTCTTTACTGTGAGGGTGGTGAGACACTGGTACAGGTTGCCCAGGAAGTTGAAGATGCCCCATCACAGTCAAGTTGGATGGGGCTCTGAGCAACTTGGTCTAGTGAGGTGTGTCCTGGCACATGGTGGGGGGGTTGGTACTAGATGATCTTTAAGGTTCCTTCCAACCCTACTATTCTATAATCTTATGATTCTATGATGCTTCTGTTTTGCTTGTATCTTTTTGGTAAGAATGTGCCATTGCTTCAATTTTATTGAACAGAATGAGACAGGAGATCAGCCACAGAGTGAGGGAACCAAACTTTTGTCACCAGCTTCTCTACTAGCACCCTATCTAATGAGGTCAGTTACCCTATTTGACCCATGTGATTAAGAAAAATACTGATTAGCAACTAACTTGGACTTAAGTTTTGCCAACTTTTTTTAACATAGTTGCTTTCTTCAGTGTTCATTTATTTAGCCTTCTTCAGTGTGGTAATATTTGTTTCCAAGATCATCCACTAAGTTTTCTTGTCTGTTATGTTCAAAGGAAAAATGCAATTTATACACATAGTCTGTACTAATATAAGTAATGCTTTTTAACCATATCTCCTTCCAAGTGTTATTGATCATAGTTAGATGATTTCAGCTAATTGTCCACAGGAGATAAGTCACCTGATAGCCATTGGACACTCCATTAGCAGAAAATACCAAACTCTTTTAAATTTAGATTGTAAGATGAAACTGTCTTCAGTAAAGCAAAAGGGAGGAGTTCAATAAGGCTGACCAGAGAACTTAAAGCAACAAAGAATTTGGAGACATCAAAGAGCAGTTGGTTTCTGTTATTTGCCTTTCTCAAAAGTGGCTGCTTTCGATTTATATTACCATCAGAGCTCATCAACTAAATTTTGCAGAGCCTTACTTCATTTTTTTTGCTAGAGGACTTATTTTGATGGTTTGAAATTATGCAATGTCTTTTTCTCCATCTTTGGTGAAATGACAGCTGTAAGTCAGGCTGTCGCCATATAAAATATCACTATTTATATTTTCCAAATACATGTATATTTATGCATCAGAGATGTTAATTTAGTTTTGAAAAACTGGGTGCTTAGATAAATTGGCTTTAAATTAAATAGAGTAGGTTTTTACATGTGTCCAAACCATTATTCCTCCAACCTAAATTCTTTGCATGTTTTCAGGAGATTTATATTTTTCTAACAGAACTCACAAGATACTATACCATTTGTAACTGAAAGAGTTACTATTGAGTACTGCGTCAAATGTCACCCCATACAGATTTTCTATGCTTAAATTACAGTTTGAATGACTGTGATGCAGTTAGTTTGCACCACAAGGCTAAGAAAGCCCCTGTGAAATATCTAAGTAGCTCACAGAAACCTTGCAAAATCCTGTCAAATATGGGAAAATCTAAAAAAATCATTCCATTTTCTCTGAACAAATTAAAAGATTATGTAAATTTCCTTGAAAAGAAAGCTTTATAATTAAAAAACTGACAGGTCCTTCACTATAAAATCATAAATGCCACTCAAATTGGACTTTTATAAGGGCTTAGACAGTGAGATTTCAAAGGAAATAATTTAAAGGAAATACTGAGTTATTAATATCAGAAAATCATGAACATTGGATTGATTGCTAGGTGACTAAAACAGTTCAAACTAAAATGAAAAAATGATAAAGCATGGATTCGTGTTTTCAATTTAAAACAAAGAAACAATAAGATTATAAAATCATTTTGAGCCTCCACAAAACCTAAAGGGTAAATCTGTGTATTGGAAATTTTCACATCCTGTTCATTATTTTCCCCTAATTTGAGTTGTGATTTCTGGGATCACCTAGAAGCTAAAGTTTCTTGCGTGATGATTAGCACATAGAACAATCTGCTGAATATTTCAAAGAGAGAGAAAAAAGTAAGCAGTCATGCTTGGTAGTGAGTTCTTTAATGCCCTAGTTATAAATACTGCCAGAAAACGTGACAAAAATTATAAGGGTAAATGCACCTTTGATTCTAAAAGATGCTAAAAATATTTGATAGTTGTGATGGTTAACCTGGGCTAGGTGCCAGGTGCCTGCCAAGAT
>NW_005054328.1:2466694-2467194 GCF_000277835.1 Geospiza fortis | reverse complement strand
GAGGTGAGGCTGCCCCAGAGCAGAGCAGAGCAGAGCAGGACAATCCCCTCCCTTGCCCAGCTGGGGATGCTGTGCTTGAGTTAACCAAAGTTAGCTATTACTGGCCATCTTAATTAAATCCCCCTTCAAAAATTCCTTGCAAAATCTTTATGACAAGTAAGGATCAGCCAGGAATCTCCTGTGAAATTAAGAGAAGGGGAGAAGGAAGAATACAGAAATTTGAAAAGTAATGTGAAAATGGGGATGTTTTTGCTGATATTTTGGAGGCAAGCCAAACTACTCATTTAGATTCCTACTTGCACAATTTATTTTGTCAGTCTTCTTTTTATATTGCATAAGATAAGAGCTTAATGGGAAAAAATAAGGACACAGAAGAAAGTTTTAAAGTACTTAAGCTGACAATCTAAGTATCACAGATGTTGAGTTTGCGGGCAGTAAATCCCTCCTCCTGCAGTGGGCAAGTCTCTCTGCCTCCAAAGAGCTTTAGGAGAGTCATAGGA
>NW_005054328.1:2457769-2466684 GCF_000277835.1 Geospiza fortis | reverse complement strand
CAGCAGGATTATTTTCATAGCTTTTTCTGACATAAGAGAACAGTAATGTGCATTAAAGGTAAGCTTTGTTGGTGGATTGGATTAATTTTTACTAGTGACATAAACTGAATTTGGATGTACAAGCTGTTTAAAAGTTGAAGGCAAGAGCTTCACAGGTAAACCCAGCAGGCCAAATTGTGGGGTTCCTGAAGTGCTAAAGATTCTGCCAGGTCTGGTTTCTAGGGTTTTTATAGGCTGTAAAACACAAACTCTGAAGAACGTCTTCAAGATTTGATTCACTGTACTGGTTAATATGCCACACTGGTTGGTTCCTTTCGTGCTGCATTCTTTATAAATGAAAGCTTTCAAATTGAAATCAAAATTTCTGGCAATTGCCTTTCTGAGGACAAACAAAAGAACCAATAAGGAGCTGTGCAGGGGCCTTTCAGGAAGTCATTTAGGAGCTTGAAATTCTGCTTGAGAGTTTCCCCTTTGTTATTGAACTGATTGCTTCCTCCTTTGGTATCTCCTCCTCTGCCCTGCAAATGAAACATCCAGTCCTGTCTTTCTGGGGACAGTTGATGGATGAAACAGTTTCCTACTATGCTCTGCTACCCAAGCTCTTTTTATCCCAAATGAATTCTGCATATGGCTGATTTTTCCCATACAAAGTAAGAAGTAAACAGAGAGTGATAGATATTGGCTTTCCATCATCTGATCTGTCAGCTGCTGTACATTAGGAAGTTATCTATGCCTTTAATTGTGAGTAGGAGAGGGATTTAGAGCTTGCAGGAGCATAATTGTTTCACAGTAAATCTACAGATAAGCCCCTCTTTTTTACTGCCCACAGAGTTCCACTGATTTTAGACTATTAAATTGTCCTTTTCCCTTCAAACGCTGGTGCCTAAAGGAAGATCTATTATCCTGAAGTCTTTGTAGCTTAGACTGTAATGGGATGCTGATATTGCAAACCAATAACTAAAAGGAGGAAATATTGAAAGGAAGCATAAGGCTGCTTTTATTACTGCCATAGTTCTTTACTGCATTAATTTTGAAACATATTTCTATTTTCTGTCTAATCACAGTCTTAGAGTTAAAAATTTTGATAATTGACAAGTTTCCCACATGATGTATTCCTGGAGACAAGGTCTAAGCATCTGGGGGGGGAGGGTAACGAAGAGGAAGGATTACTACCTTTGACTGTGCCAGACACTGTGAAATTTTCTTTTCAGTTTACTTCAACAGATAAAACAGACTTGGTTTGATGTCTAATTCTCAAATTTCAGTGAATTGCTTATTCCTTATTATGAATGGTTTCAATTCAAGTGAGCAAATACCTTATGAAAATCAGGTCCTGTCATTAAATAAATACCTGTGGTCTCTCTGGGTTTATCTTTGGTTTTTGTTTTTTTTAATCTCCATCCATCTTCTCTTGTGTGTGCAGTGAGGATACAAGAATATGTGCCTATTTAGCAAAGACAACTTGGGTAAATGAGATAATGAGCAGGCACAGTTGCTTGTGTTCCCCAACCTGCCTAAGAAGACAACTGATGTTGCTCATTGATATTATTAATAAGACAAAGGCACAGGAGAAAAATATCTCTCTTCATCCATCCTCCATTCACTGGCAGGAATTTACACGACAGTAACACTGCTCATGGATGTAATATGAAGTGGTTTTGTATTTAGTATTAGTCTAATTACATTCTTTGCATCAACAGGTGATGAAAGGAAATAATTATGTAAAAATGAGACAAACACTGCTTGCACCAGCCCCAGGCAGGACTTACTGTTCCTGTCCTACCTCTCTAGAAAAGCACAAGTTACTTCATGCTGACCTTGAAGATTTCATGTGACAAGAGTGACCAGGTCAGGGGACACAGAGATGTGGATCTGCAGCTGGAACTGGAGCTTCTCTCCAGGTGGACTTTGGGCTGCATGGACCTGAGAAGACTGGATACCACCAATGAAAGCCCATACAGTTTGTGCTGAAGTAGTGCCTCCTATATATCCTTTGTCACAAAAAGCAGCTAATTATCACAGTGCCAGGGATATTTGGTATTTTTACAGAGAGATGCTGATATACTATAATAACTAATAAAATATAGATAATTTATTTTTGCCTTGATTTCAATTTTTATTTCTACTGTCCTCTTTTTTCCATTCATTTCATCAAAATAAATCTTATAACACATACAAACAGACATGGTGAAAAATAAAATGTCAGGTACATTTTGGGAATAAAATATTTTGACTTTGTGCATCTTCTTTTAAAATCACAGGGTACAGTAATAGCATTTGGCTTGGTTTTTCCACCAACAAGGAGGAATTTACTTTCACAGCTGCCTTATAGAACAAGATGATGTTCAAGGAATAATTGACAATTCATGGGATTTTTTGTGCTTGATATTTGTGCTTCCATTTTAATTGAGTTTATAGGATTCTCCGTTCTGTTCTGTGTGTATTTCAATAATCCCTCAGTGCTAAAATTTTCAGATAGAACTTCAGATAGATTGGAGTAAAACTTTGTATGCTGAACAGTGATGAACAAAACCCACAATTCTCTTTTCTTAATTTTCTAAGATGATAAAGTGGAGTGTATACTATTACAAAACCAACAGAAATTATGAATGTGATCCCAGTATTTCTTTGAACAATACAATCATATGATTCCGTACATGTACAAACCTAAGAAAAATAAGAAGACTTTGACAATAGCACCAGAGATTGGCTTGACTCCTTATTCACTGGCCTCTGAACCCAAACAATTTTTGTGTGCTTAATTTAAGCAAGTATTCATAATGACATTACATTTTAAAGATAATAGTATTCATATCATTCTGTGGGCACTTAGCTACAGGGCACAGAAATATATCTACATAGTGAGAAAACAGGCAAATGGGGGTTCAATAAAGCATTAAGCAATATTGCTAACGACAACCACAAAATAAGGCATAGGGAAAAGAAGGGAACTGACCACTGACATGGTTCAACAACCCATAGCAGTATAAGATTAATCTTGAAACACTGACTTGTGGACCAACCAGTAAATTGCATAAATTACTTTAAGACCTTCAACATTAAAACATTTAATGATTTATGTCATTTGCAATGTGCAGCATGTCACATCCTATTGCAAGACTCAGTATATTATGTGTAACCATCTATCCAGAATATTGTTGCTAAACTTGCCTAGCTCCTCCTTGGTATATGAGAGAATAAAATTTAATTTCCTTATATAGTTTAAGAAAGCAGAATAAAAATTTAAAGCTACATGGAAACCATTTGTTATTTTGACATTGAAATTTCTCCTGTAAGATCCTATCTAGACCGATGAGTTTTCCTAATCTGACACCAGGGCTGTTGTTACAACTGGATATGCTGACTCATCAAAAAGTGAATAGCTTCTGATAGTTTATTCACTTAGCTTAATAGCTTTTCAGTTTTATTGAGCACTGCTAAATTGAGAAAAAAGGCTTTTAGAAGAAAGCGAGTCTTCTAAAAATATTGGAAGTTTCAGACATTTTAATTTAAATTTCTTCACTAATTCTAATTTTTTTTATCAATCAGCAATACTATTACAATTTGATTTTTACCATTGATCTGTAAATTTTTGTAAACAGCTCCAATAAAAATGTCCAGATTCTTTTATACTTTCCTCAGAAGTGAACAAAATCTAAACTGATAAAACTGGCTGTTTACTGAAATATTATATGAAACTTCATGCCTCCAAGGCTTTTGTTTAAATCTATCTTTCACCTACAGCAATTAAAAATTAATTGATGAGAGATAGGATACTTCTGTCAGTTATGTCAGTGGTGACAGTAAGAGGAACAGTTTAAAAAATATATCCCCACATTTTCAGTTCAGTATTGGCATTTGTCAGTATAGTCTTGTGTCAAACAGTTCCTCTTTGCAATTTTGGGTGTAGATGTTAGAAGCCTGACTGATGTTGCATGTATGTGTTAGAGCACGTGTAGGATAAGTGTGAGTGTGTATGTGTTCATTCACATTCAGACAATTGTTTTGCATCTTCTGGGATAAACACAATTTTTTGTTTTGTTTTTTGTTTTTTTGTTTTTTGTTTTTTGTTTTTTGTTTGTTTTGCAACATGCTGAAAACCTTTCCTCTGATGCATGGAACTGGCATTCTGCATAGAGTTGTACATGTCTGGTACAAGTCTGCCGAGCTGGAAAACTATTTTGCAATTCCATTGAGATTTTGCCAACAAAGGTCTGACTCACACAAATTGATAATACACACTCTGAAATCTTTGTCAGTTGAACATTTTTATAGTAATAATCTTCTTGCAGCAGTAATCAACATAGTCATGTTGTTTCAGAAGACAGTACAGAGGAGCCACTGGAAAAAGCAAAAGATATGGAAATATTTGACTGAAGAGCTACTTTTCCTCACTTCAGTAAATGGTCCTTATGCTAACCCAACTCTGTCATCAATCAGCTCAAACCTCTCCATCCACAAAACACAAAGTGAGGGGGAGAGTTGGTCTCCCAAGGATTTTAAAGAGAAATGGTGGGGCTTTTTTATTGCTTTGTCTTGTTTTTTTTCCCCCTGACTTCCTCTCCTGTCACAGAGAAATCCTTTGTCTTTTTCTTTCACTCCTGAATTCTTTGCTCATAAGCAGGAAAAAAAGGTTGATCTAAATGTTCTAAGAGACATGCTTTTTTACTTGTTTCAGGTTTAAGAAGAAAAAGCAATACCTGATCAGGGCTTCCACTTCAGTGAAACAGATTTTTCACTTACTTTTAAAACTGTGACATCAGTCAAAACATCTCCATCATGAAAAAATAAGGTACAGAAAGTGTATTTGTAAAAAAGTAACTGGTAGTGCTAGAAAGAAAGCAAGTAAGTTTTTATTTTCTAGCTTAAAATCTATTCAACAAACTGCAAAGTCTTTACAACCACATCCTGATAAATGTATTTAATCAAATTTTAGATTATTTCATATTTACAAATGGCTTTCTATTGAAATATATCTTTAACATAAAAAATCAAAGAATAGTGACAGACAAAAGCTGAGAAGTTTAATTTGGCAATAAACAAGAACTTCATATTGGACACTGACAGATTTTTTTGTTCCACTGATTACCCCTGTCTTCTGTGCAGGTTATGAATTAGAAGAATTTGCTCAGTGGTTCACTTACTTATTAGGAAGCACTTCACATAATGAGAGCACAGTTCTTCTATGCTGTATGGCTTTTAATTGAACTTATACTCATTGGACTTACATATGTACTATTACTTTAAAAGTGCTGAGATATAAATAATGTTATTTTCAATTTCCCCTTTGTACTTAGAGACATAAATATACTTCCAACATTTATCTTTGAGAAATATACATAATTTGCTTCTACTTTTCTTTGTTCCAACTTTAATTTTGCTCAGGTAATGTTAGTATTGTTTTATTTGTTTTATTAATTTTCAAAAATCAGTATTTGTAGTCCTTTTGAGTTAAGTTAGTTTGCACCTGACCTATTGGCAAAATGGTTTTAAATGGTTTAGAAAATTATTTCACTAGAATAATTTTATCACCGAGAAAACTTTTTGTTTGTATTGCTCTTGCATCTTACAATCTGCAACATTTGAAATATCCGGCCCAAGTAGTGGGAGGACCACGTGCAGATCTTTCCTTATGTAGAGCAACGTGCTTGCCAAAAATGGTTCTGTTAATGCTAAAATCATTTTGGTGCACATTAAGGTCAAGGTCTGTCTCTGCAAACTCTTGAGACCTGGCAATGCCACATGCAGTTAGTGTTAGCCAGCTGATGTCCCTGTAGGTGCAGGACTGACACCTTTGGAGAGCAGTGAGGTCCACCCAGAGAAATCTTGGCCAGCTGTTCCTGTCTCCTTCCATTAGCTGGAAAGGGACTAGAGTAATATCTATATTCCTAACCTTTGGAAAGTGGAGTTTAGGTGAGAGAATTGCAGCCCCAGTGCAGACATTGTGCTGCGCTCTGGGGTTCAGGCGCAGCCAGCAGTGCGGGGGTGCCTCTGAGCATCGCATGGAACGGGCACAGAAGGGCTCGAGTGAGCACCACAGGTGGGTGAAGAGCTACAGCTGAGACACGGTGAGGGTGCTGAGGAGAGACCTGGGGACATGGATTGTGCATCAGCATGAGAGATCCATAGCCAGTGGGTGAGGAAGCAAAAGACTCTGATGCATTTTTTCCTGTAGAGCCTGACAGAGAAACTGAAATTGCTATTACTGACACCCCAGATATTACCTGAGCAAAGATACCTGAGCAAATAACATTCAAAGTGAACTGCTATAATATTTGCCATGTGCCTCTCACTCCCAGAGTACACATTAGGACCAAAGTTCATTTTCTCTCACTGAAAATTCGTGACGCATTTGGGATAAATTACTGCATACTAAGATTTCATTAAATAACGAAATATTCACTGCCAGAGCTGAAGTAATTATTCAAGAGTTGTGCTCTCATAAAAGGATTTTTTCTTGCCTTTAAATCTTCTTTTAATGATGTGATTTTCATTTAGTTATAAGGGAATTACTTGAATTTTCTCAATAAAACTTTAAGCAGCCTTTACTCTGTAACTAAAAACATGCACAAGAATAAATAATTTCAAAGATATATATCAGGTATATGCAAACTCTACAGAATCATTTCTTTTGAAGCAATTTTGTGAAACCACTTAAAAACATATAGTGAGACATGAGTCTTATAAACTGAAGAGTAAAAATTAATTTAAAATATAGAGAACAAACTTAAGTTGTGCTTGTTTGTGAACATTTATTACTAAAATATAATAAAACAGAATTTTTAACTTTCACAGCTCACTCTCACCCTGCTACTTCCAACATTGCTGTAATGGAGACAATTTTCTGAAAAAATATTATTGTTTTGTGATTAGTTGTATGAATATAGAGGAAAAAGTGGTTCTTTTATTCACTCGGTCATAGGGTAGAGAGCAGGGTAATCATCTCTGTGATGAGATGATTATCTCTGTGTAGACTCCTGTACCTTACCAGGGCCTTATGGAGAAATCTTGGCCAACTGTAGCATTGTATCTCTGTCTGTAGTTCCCAAAATAATGGGAAGTATGCAGACATGCCCTGAATATATAGCACTGAGATGGTCAGGGCTTCCTGTTGTGGAGGAAAGTCTTCACACAAACTCAGAGAAAGCCAGCCAAAAAAGCCTAAGTACCAGATATTTTTAAATTATTTAGAGAGCCAGGATTCACTGGTAATAGGCAAAGGAGGGATGTTTGAAGTTTTTTTGTGGCTTTATAACTTGTTTGGTTTTGCCCAACATAATAGAACAAACCACAAACCCAATACACTGTGTTAAAGCCTGAAGGTTTTTGTTGTACTGAGCTGTGAGAGTTCTCGGGAAATTTAATAGTGCCTCAGACAGAAAACAGAAGAAAAGAGAAGTGTCAGCAGTGCACAGACCAGTGTAACAGCAGTGGATGGGTACCTGTGCTGGACATCAGCCCTTGTCTTCAGCTGAGTAAGGGACAGTCCGGTGTCTTCCTGCACTAAAAGTGCTTTTGAATTCTGGAGCAAGTTGCACTTGGAGGTAGGTGGGCATGAGGGGCACCTACAGAGAGCATACAATGCAGCCTCTCTGGTCATCCCTGCTGTAGCCCCTGTCTTGAAGGGGTCTTTGGCAGTCACATCAAACCAGTTTTTGATCTACACGTAGCTCATGAGCAATGGCTATGTCACTTCCAGACTGAAAAAAATCTCTCCAGCTGTGGCAAATGCCTAGCTTGCCCCAAGACCTTACTTGATTTTTCCAAAGAAAGAGAACACCCTCCACCTCTGTGCACCCAGGACCATCTGTCTCATCTGTGCAGCCTCAGACGTGTCTGTGATGTTGGCAGTGCTGCACACGTGGGTAGCTGCCCTGTGCTGCCCTGTGCTGCCCTGTGGTCCTGTCCCAGAACCAGCTCTGTGTCTTTCTGACATGAATAAAGAACCAGCTTCATTCTCAGGTATGACTATCTCCCTCACAAAAAAAGGATACAGAGGCAGGAGTTCAATCTCTTTGTATTGAAAAATTAGGACAGGCATAGGTGATCTGTTGGGTGCTACCAGGAGATGAACAAATTAAAATGTAGGAGTAATGACCATGTCAGACTTTTGAGTCTAATTCTTGCCTTGAGCTGACATGTGAGAAATAATTATACTCTCTGCTGAGCTGCTCTATGGACACGAGTAATTATAGTCCTCAATACACAAAAACGTGTATCTCATTATAATGAAGCACAGAAGTAAACAAAAATAAATGGACTAGAATTAAATGTTCAGAATGCCATTTGTATGCTTGTCTTTAGACAGCCACCCCAGGTTTTACATTCAAAGGAAATTTGCATGTGGAATTCTGGTCTTATAAGTGGAGCTTGTGTGAAGAGTATTTGTTAGAGATATTTGTTCAATACCTGAAAAGAAAATGGTTATTCAGCTGAAATATTTCATTTGGTAGTAATCAAAGGGAAAATTTTGCAGAGATACCCTGCTTGTAAAGTTAAAATACAATTCTCTGCTCACGTTTCTGTGGTAACTACCTTAGTAACATTAAATAATTTAGTACTCCAGCCCCATTTCATTAAAACCCTAGAGTAGTTACAAAGAATAAGTATAAAAGTATGAAATTCATGTGACTAATTGTAGTCAGTTACTCCTAAGAGTCAATGTAGATCTAGGGAGTAACAATTCATCCTAGAATAGATGTCTTAAATACACTGTGGATATGGGTATTTAATCAAAAGAATCTATCCTAGAAATATACAAAGTTTAGACTTAGAAATCTGATATCCTTGTGCTCAGATTTCATTAAAGTAAACCTGCTACCAAACTTTCTGGGTATCCACAAAATGTATGAAGCTTACCATGCAAAAAGCTGCAGTGGAAGCCCATTCTGGCCATCCAACTTCCAAGACCGATT
>NW_005054328.1:2451389-2457741 GCF_000277835.1 Geospiza fortis | reverse complement strand
AGAAATTCATGTCATTTCCAGCACTTCACTGTTTCCTTACCCGAAAGAGCATGGCACTGAAACATGTATGTGGTGGAAATCCTGGTTCTACTGAAAGATAAAAGGGAAGATTTCTTTGATTTCTTTGACTTCAGAAATGCCAGGATTTCACCCAAGGACAAGGATGGTTGTGCCACATCACCCCAGGTGTTCATGGGAAATTAAGGTAACTCCTCAAACTTCAGAAGAAAATCAAACAACATCCCCCTTGTCTGGCAGGCTCCTCATTGCATGTTCCATCAAGGCACCTGCAGGCAACTCTGCAGTAGGGAACAGGTTGTCTTGTTCTTGAAAGCTGAACAAAAAAACGAATGCTGGAGTTCAGCAATGGCTCACATCTGGCAGTGCATTTTCCTGGCACTTCTGAGTGGCACTGCCTTGCTCTGCTCCACAAAAACATTTCAAATGATGTGGGAGATATTTTATGTGGAAAAACAAAGTGTGCTGTATGGGACTCAAAGGATCTTGTTATTATTTCATCCCTTATTCAAATTACTCTTTAGATCAAGATTGTATTAATGCTCATAATTAATTTGGCCTTACACAATGCATGTAATCCAAGTATCTCACAACACTTATTGAGCATTCTTAATTAAGCTAGTCACAATCTCTCAGTGAGGTACTCAAGGAATCTGTGTGACTTGTTTTATCCAGTGCCAAGAAGCAGTCACCTCTGGGGTCAAGTAGGGCACAGCAGCATGTTCAATAATGCATAGCAGCATTGTGCCACTCTTTGGGAGGGAAGGGAGAAGTAGAATCCCTAATTGGAACTACAGGGGGTTTTGGGAAGGAAAATGTATTTATCTATAATTTCAGATTTAAAGGTACTAACTTGTTCTTTCCTCTGAAGATTGTCAAAGGCCCTTTCATGTCCAGTTGGCTTTTTTAGTTCACAAGTCTGAGAGGAATGCCTTACCATATCATGGTTTCATGACCTATTATACTTTGAAATTCTGTATCTACACATAGCATTTACTTCCCAAAGTAAATAGCCAGTGTGATTCTTTGATCAAAGCTGTAAGCAATTGCCAATATTAAACATTTCTCCCTAAAAGGCTTATTGCAAGCAGTTTTATTTTCCCCACCATACAGAAAAAAATGGAAGCATTGGGAAAATAAAAGATCTTCCTCTACATACTGAGAAAGTCAGTGATTAAAAGGTCATCGAATCTTGTTTTCCAACCTTATATTAGTTTGCTAAGCTCTCACTGATTGTTCTTTCTGCCTGTTAAATCATCCCTAGCTTCAGTCTGTATGACACTCTATTTTTGATACCCTTAATTAAAATACAGCTTGAACACAGAGTCTATATTATTCTGTCTAACAGGAGAGCTTTCACATATCCATTCTCATTTATTCCTCAACAAAAACAAGTTTTAAAACCTCAAAAAGCTACTAAGCCCACTGATGCAGAAGCTTCCCAAGTATCTTTTGAACAGCTGCTCCTCAAAGCAGGAGCACCCCTTTTGTGCTGTTGGCGCTTCATCCTCGTAGAGAAATGCACCAGGCACAAGTCACCCAGGCTCTTTGGGGCTCCACAGGCTGAGGCAGATGGGACACAAGCTTCAAGGGTCATTGGGGGACAAGTGACTTCACCTGCAATTCTCATGAACAGGATTGTCACTGGTAACAGCTCTGAACTTTTCACAGGTTCTTGCAGCCAGATCGGGCTGCAATGATCTCCTGTGACCTCCTCTCTAGCATGCAAAACAACACGTTATCACAAAGGAATTTCTACATGGGATAAAAACCTGTAATTAATTTAGATCCTGAAAGAGAATGGATCTGCTGTGTCTATAGGTGAAGTATTGTAATGGAAAATGACGCCACTGAATAGCAGAGGCTTTTCTGTCTCAATTATAAGAAAACATGTCCCATGTTTCTTGCTGAGACAGGGGAGGAGCCTGAAAAACCTATATACTTTTACCAGGGCCCAGAAAAGCCAAGAGGGCCAGAAAACTCACCTTTTTCCATCCTGCTCCTAGTGTAGCAGGAAAGTTATATAAACCTTGATTCTCATGTGCACACCTTTTTTTAGTTCTCTGTAACATAACTTGTATTCTTTTGATGAAAATGGATAAGGAATGTGTTAGGGATTTCTGATTATTATTGAATTTTGAGAAAGCAAAGCCACTACAGTAGCACATAAGCAATACACATATTGAAATACATAGAAAATGATGTAAAAACATCTATAAACCCAGTGTTTTTACTATGCTGTAATTATATAATCTGCAGTGATTTATACTATCCTCCATTTTATGAAAACTGTGAGAACAGATGTACATTATTATTGTCAAGGGAGCAGACAGCCAACATGACCATTCCCAAGATGAAAACACATTTGTGAGATGACACTTTAAGTAGAGCTCCTATAAGGATTGAAATTCCACTTTCTGAATCATTTAATTACTTGCCAAGTCTTGATGCTTCCAGATTTCTTGTGCCATTCCCTTATGAAAGAAACATTCCAGGAAAAAAGAAAATCCATCAAAGTTAATTTTTCCAGTTTTCTGATCATAGAATTATCACAATAATGAAATAATGTTATTCCTGAAGGTAAAAAAAAAAACCTCAGTTTTACATTTCACCAGAACATCTGTCAAAGTTTTAATAGCTTTTGTGGTGTTCTTTAAACAACTTTACTCACTTTGAATAATAATAAGAGAAATTAGGCTTTTCATTTCAGGAAAAATTCTTTAAAACAGAATTTATATTCTCATTCTGATTACACAAAAAAGTCCACATCTCCCTCACAGTAGATAATAAATTCCAGATGACTGTATGAATCATGTTCACTGTGATGTGCATCAACAGCTGTAGCTGCATGGTCACGATAGCTGCACTTATATTTTCTTTGTAGAAAGTTCCATGCATTTTCTCCTCAAGAGAGAAGATGAAGTAGTTTCTAGAGTAAGATACTAATTGCTGAAAAATACTGAGTTCATCACATTGCAGGCCAAGGAAACATAGGGGAGTGGTGAAGTTAACTTCAAGGAATTAAAAGAGAAGTTAAGACTGACCTCTTCATAGGGATGAGGAATGTGCACTCCTAGGTGATATACCTCACTCCGAGGAAGATACCCAATTACACATCTTCTCTAAGTCAGGAAAAGTTACTTTACTGGAAATTCCTTGGTATTATTTCCTGACACTGAAGGGAGTGAAAGGTAACTAACTCACCCCTTGATAGCTAACTGTATCTAAATTTTGGTGATATATTTCTATTCTAAGGGCCTACAATTATCATCAAATACTAGTTTTAAACTGTTTATGATAACCATTCCTAAAATCAACTGGAAGGCTGGGAAAGTGCCGGGTTTACATGTCCAAGGGTGGTGCTAGGGCAGTGACATTAGCAGTGCTAAGTGTGCAACAGAGTGTCATAAACTCTTATTTCCTGTTTAATTATTCAAACAATATTGTATTTAAATGAATAAGTGAACGTGTTCTTTGAATATCGATATAACTGTACTTGCTGCTGTATGTTAAGTGGGTGAAATGTCAAAGAAAGCATGGTAGATAGAAAAATCCACATTACTATAATCAAAACACAATGACCAGATGTCTTGGCTTGGCACAGATTTGTAAATACTTTGCTATATGCAGAGCATAAGAGACCTTTGATCTTATTTGCAAAAATTTATACAAAGAAGCTGAAGTATTATTTAGAGCCAGATTTAAGTTTTAAATGTGTATGTGATAATGCAAAACTCTGGCTAAAGCCACCAGTTGTTGTTAGAAATGTTAAACAAAAGTATTGCTGCCTGTCATTGCTCTGTTAGGATTTAGAGGCACTTACAGGGAAAAGTGTAGGCAGCCAGCTGCACTGATAAAAAGCAACTGAAATCTGCTCTTAAGGCTATTGGCACATCACAGCTGGCAGAACAGCAGAAATACCTAAATTAAAAGTTAATTTGGGTATCTCCACGTTTTGCAGCAGTCTGGCATGTTCTGCGTTACCTTTGGTGAGCCTGCACAGATGTTACCAAGGGGAAAGCAAGCCAGTTCTCATAAGTTTACAGCATATGTTTTGCTGCACTGCTCAGATCTTCTTGGCTTTACTAGCCAAATTCAAAATCATAAAATGGCAGTGATTTTTCTCTAGTTGTAACCATTTATTCTATGGGAAAATTGGATCACTGATAACAAAGGGGAAAAACAGGCAGTGGGGAAATGTAAACAACAGAAAAGCAGTGGGGATTCTCCTAGAAAAATGTTCAAGAGAGTTATTTGCTCTGAAACAATAAAGGGTATTTCAAATGCTAAACAGTTCAATATCCTACCCTAATCATACTTAACCTGCTATTCAGATTAAGACCATTATAAATAAATTCAGTCCCCACCCCCATACAGAGTTAATCAAATATAGAATCAAGACAGACGGAACCTCAAGCACAGAAGGAAACATCTCATTTCTCAGTCATACTCAGTCATCCAGGAGAACAGATGGCCCTTAATAGCATGCCCTGAAACGTCTAATTACATGAGAAACTTTGTATAGTTTTTCTGGACTTTTAATTGGTCCCCCAACTGTGTGTGGAGACAGCCAAATGTTTTAATAGATTAAATAATAAATATCAAGATAGACTGTGTTATTACAGCATGTACAAGACCTGGCTGATTTACTCTTAAGGTGGATGTAAAAATATGGCAATGCATGGAGGGAGTCAGCCCTGCAAATTCAGACTGTCATGCAGACAAGCTCTACTAATTTTTTTGGAAGTCTTCCTCATAACATGTTGGATGCCTTGACATCTCACAATATAGGAACAACAAGGTGTGCATGATAACAGATTTAGGGTCACTAAGAATTTAGCCTACATAAATGACATGAACAGAGCAATGGTCGGTAACTATAGCAACCAATAAAACCCTAACAGGAGAGAGGAATGGACATTACACATCAGCTTGCCAAGCTGAAATGTAATACTATAACAGCGAGATTCACAATATATTGGAAAGATTTAATCTACTGAAAAAATATTTTTTAAAAAGTTTCAGTTAAAAGAATTAATGATGGAAATGCAATTAAGTACCAAAACAGTAGTAAAACCAAAGCATAATCAAGTTCATAAGTGTTGTTAATGAACAACAGTCACAGAAACTAAGCATTCGGTGAAGCACAAAAAATCAGCAGCACCAAATGCATTTTTCAGTGTGTGCTGAACTCAGAACCTTATCTAGAGATATAGGAGCTATACAGAGTTATTGCCTAAAACCTCATGTTACATTTCCCTCTAATAATAAATGCCATAGGAAAGCATAGGAGTTCTGCTTAGTTGGTTGATCAAATAATTTAATCCAGGTTGTGATTGTGCTGTTTAACCACATTAAATTTTGCACTGCAACTAGAAAAGCTGTTCCAAAATGTTGTTGCTCTGATGCTTAGAAACCTTCTTTTCAGGATAAACTTATAAATAGCCAGTTTATACGCATTTGTTCTTGTGCCAGCAGTGGCTATTAGTTCAAATGGCTTTTCTCTGGTGTATTAACATGCACTATTATGGACATGCAACATTTTGTTAGGCTGTGAAAGACAAGTTCCTTTTGAAAGATGGAACCACTGAATGGTTTTTGTTGGAAAGGAGCTTTAAAGGTCATCTAGTCCAACTCCCCTGCCTTGGGCAGGGATGTCTTTTACAACATCTGCATCCAACTTGGCCTTGAACACTTCCATGGACGGCACATCCACAATTTCTCTGGGCAACCTCTGCCAGTGCCTCCGCACCCTCACAGTAAAGACCATCTTCCCTAACACCTAACCTAAATCTCTCCTCTTCTAGTTTAAACCCATCCCCTCTTGTCCTATTGCTACTGACTCTGGTAAAAAGTCTCTCTCTTCTTTCTTATAACCCACCCCTCTAAGTATTGAAAGGCTGGAATAAGCTCTTCCTAGAACTTTCTTTTTTCCAACCCCAGCTTTTTCAGCTGTCTTCATAGGAGAGGTACTCCAAGCCTCTGATCATGTGAAAACTTTCTTCCCTCTAAGCATCTTAGATACTTTTCTCTGCTTTTCAACATGCTTAATTCTCTTGTGTGAGCAGCTGTAAATGTACACTATAATCCAGGTAAACTCCTGCTAGAATACTGTTTATTACATTTCTATTCACGAGAAGATGTTTTCATATGGCTGCATCACATCAGGCTCTCACAGGATCTCTACTATATATCTTTTTTTTTTTTGGTATTGTTGCGAAAGGTGACTTGATTTGGTGCAGAAACTGTAGACACTACTCCTTAATTTTTGGCCTTGTGTTTTATGCCACTGAATGTTGTCCCATTTCTGTTTAGTCAATCATCTGCTCAACTC
>NW_005054328.1:2427185-2451343 GCF_000277835.1 Geospiza fortis | reverse complement strand
CTATGTTGTAATAATTGAGCTTTATCATTATTATTTATACATGTCCTCCAGCATACATCTGGAAAAACTGTAATCACAGTGATAAGAATTTACTGGAAATATAGAGATGTCTGTTCACCTGCCTGTGCAGTATTTCAGAGATTGCCTCAGTGAAATCTCTTTTGCAAGCTTTCCACAATACAACTGACCAAAATCCCTCCTGTTTTCATCAATATAATCTTTATTTCACTCTTGATTATTACCACAGTGATTTTCAGTCCCATGCTTTAATCTTGTCTTTCCTGGAGAGTACAAACCTATTACTCATTAATGACTGTATTTTCATTATGCTTCTGGTTGTTGTACAGGAAAGAATCAGTTGATTTAAAAGGATCCAGACTGATCAGCAGTATTTTAGGCATATTTCCAAGAATGCAGGAGGATACAATAAATTAATGACAATGGGCAATCCTGGCCATGAGGTCTGAAAGCAAACCCTGTTCTGCACAGGTCCCAGGTGTTGCAGATGGGAAATAACTATGTAGGAGGTCTAACATCTAAAAGATACTGCTTTCTCTTTTGGTTTGTATAGTTAGTCAGTATGACACACCTTATTACCTGTCTTTGCTGTCTCCTTTTCTCTGTTCACAGATAAATCTGGTTGAATCAGATGTATGTTTACAGTGGTCCATAAAGATGCTTTTTTCCTCTGAAAGAATGCAAAAATCTTATGAAGCAAGAAAATTTACAATGCTAGGCCTACTACCAGCCATCAGTAACTCCAAGAGCTCCCTCCCAGGGTAGAACAGCAGATGATCTCTGGGCCATCTGTGGTGGTTTGTGCCAGAGGTTCCTAAAGCTCACTTCCCAAATACAATGTCTCTCTATGAAGTCCCCTCCTTGCCCTTCCATGCAAATCCTAGTTGCTACCTGCATATTGCAGAAAAGGCTGCATTTCAGGCTCTCCCCTCTCATGCCCATTTCAGGGTGACTTCTACTATGAAAAGATTAGGTTGCACTTGCTGAGGTTGTCAGATGGGATGGTCAGATCTCACTGCCCTGTCCTCCCTGGGGATTTTGTCCAGCTGCAGTTCTGTAAGGCATTCCCAGGTGCTTGGTAGACAAAATGCTTCTATATCATGAAATATACCCATCCCACCCATATGCATATATTTTCTTTTGAACTCCTGAGAATTGCCCCTTCTCAGAGTTGGATATTAGAAGTAGTGCCAAAGTCTTTATTTGCTGCTATAAGAAAGTCTGGGAATTCAAGAACTTCTAATATTATAGCTCCTGAAGCACAGAGATTTATGTCCAGCAGTTAGCATTTTTGTGTCCCCAGACCTTTCACTGGCATACAGACAACCTGCTCATGGTGCAGAAGCTGCTGTAGCATTTGCCCCTTTGCGTAATGATTTCCAGATGCTGGAAAAGTTACCTTGTATTTCAAAAATTCTACAAAAAAGTACAAGAAAGATAGCCTCATTTAAAAGTGTAAAGAGCTAAAAAGTAACTTCTCTACTCTTTAAACATCTTGACAACTGCATTGCTAGAGGCAGAACTGTACTGGAAGTCTTCCAGGGTGGAGAAATAGGATAAGAAACAGGATAAGAGAAATGGCATTAAAGAACCACAAAACCCCATATTACCCACAGGATGCTGGCTCTGAAAAATGTCCAAAGAAAAGTTTGCTGAAGTAATGACATGAGGAGGTATAGGAAAGTCAAGCTTGGGGGAAAGAAAACCAGGATCGACAATTCCAAGAACTTCAAAATACTTAGTTATATCGTCCAGGTTGTCCTGTTCTTATGCTGAAGGAAGAGTCAGACCATTTGAATTTGAATGAGGAAATTTTGAAGCAGTCAGAAAAGGCCATGAGAAAGCAAATTATAGATAAGAAATGAAGAAAGTTATTTGGAAATACTATTTTGCAAGATACTGGACAAGTTAAATAACCTTCTGGATGGAATCACTCAACTCAAACAGGGAAGTGAAACACAAAGTCCTGTAACTGAATACAGACCTAACCAAGATGACTACTGGTAAGTATTCAGCACACAGGACTCCAAGTTCATAAAAAAAAGAAGAGAAAACACATCCTAGGAAGATCTGCATGTGTGATCACTGTTTAACCAATCAAGCAGATGAATAAATCAAGTGAAGATTAGGTACATTAAAATCCTTACCATTAGATCAGGCAAAGAACATAAAAACAACCAAACCAAACTTGTTTGCAAGAGAACAGATCTATTTCTTTCAAATAAGAAATATGAAGAAAATCTTCATGTAAAACTGTGAAAACAGTTGTAAACTAGCAATACATAGTATAGCTCTGCAGTTTTATTTTGCATTTAAATTAGATGTATCCAGAAGTTAGGACTTGCAATCAAAACAGAATAAGGAGTCTCGGTAGTGTGACAGTTTGCTATTTTCTATCTAGTTGTATATTTGCTTCACTGTTTTTTAGTTTTCATTCTGTATGTCACCAATTTTTGCCTTCTTCAAAATAAAAAATAGGTAGATGGAGGAGGAAGATTTGTTTACTAGGAGCTTATTAAAGGGCAGCTGTTAAACTGATAAGGGTTTTGGAGACCATCAAACAACTAATCTAGATCAATGCACAAGGTCACATAGACAAATTAAGCTTTGTTTCCTGTGGATTTCAGTGATTACCTCTGGGGTTTCAAATTAGACTACTAGACAAGTAATCCAGTTCCTTCAAGCCTGTCACATTGCAGATAGATATTATTTAAATTGAAGTGCCTGTCCACTTAAAGGCACTTCATGCATTAGAATAGTTTCCAGACCAGCACATTCTGAAAAATACTATTTCTTTTCCATAGACATATTGAAAATTTCTCAGTCTGAGACCTTGGTAGCAGAGGTTCCAAGAAGATGGTTTTATATTCAATAAATTGGAGTCTTTCATGGTATTGTGAAAGCAAAAGATAACATCAAAAATCTAAAGTCAAAATTATTTGTTTGTCTTTCCTCAGAATTGAGCACAGTTATTGCAGGCAACATAGTATGCACAAAACTTTATACACAAATAATAATTTCATTATATAGTGGTTATATGTTATAGACATTTTGAACAAAAAATGCTACAAATACTATGACTGCTTGACATAATATCAGTGTAAAAATGCATTATTTAGTAGTTTCCAGAATATTCAGAATGGTACTCATGGAACAGTTATTAAATCCTCTGCTAATAATTCATAATAGGTTTAGGAAGGATATATATAGATATGTCTGTGTACACACACAAAGTTATAACAGTTATATGCTCTCTGTGTGTGCATGAGGAAATAGGATGTTCTCATTTACCTTTTCTGTATGTTCTTCATTTTAAAAAATAAAAGGGAAGGGAAGGGAAGGGAAGGGAAGGGAAGGGAAGGGAAGGGAAGGGAAGGGAAGGGAAGGGATAAAAAAAATATTCCTATGTACTTTAGGTTAGGAACCTGTTAACATCCCAGCCATATCTCCCTTAAGTATTTGACCCTGCCTAAAACTGGAGAAACATGAATTACAAATCGTCTCAACTGCCTGGCAAAATAAGTTTGACCTTTAGCTCACTTTGAATCAATTCAGACTACATAATCAGGATCTCAACCTACAAATAAATAAACAAGTAACAAAATGTGATGACTCACAATTATCTGTGCCTTTCCCACAGTACCAAAGAGCCTTTCTGGATGACCCTGCCCAGTTCTCAAGAATTCATATTTGTGGTACTTGTGGAGTAAGTAGAAACAGCCACACAACCCTAGTGGGGAAGAGAGGAAATGCTGTGAAGGAAGAGATAAGGTGGGAGAACTCCAACAGAGAAGCAGGGGGTCAGAGTCCAAAACCAGCACAATTTTTCCAGAAATTGAAGTAGATCTCTGGTTTGAGAAGACTACTGAAACTAATAGTGTAGATTTTGAAATGCATGGACTTCATAAGTTATCTAATAACATTCCCATGTTTGTAACAAAATACTTTACAAATTCAATAATGACATATAGACTTTAGTGGGAGTTTTTCAAAGCTAAAACCCAATGAAATGACAAACTCAAACCCAAAAGCAGATGTTGAAATGTTTCAGCTTACCGCTGGGTGATTAAATAATTACTATGGGGCTGCATTACACAACAGCGAGACATGTAAGTTTCACTTTAAAAACTTACTATTATAGTTGAGTTGAAGTAGAGTGGAGGCACAAAGACCAGCTCTTCAGGAGTCAGTGCAGCAGCTCAAAATCCACAGTAAATTAGAGGAAGATGAAACTAAAGGCTTCACTTAAACTCACAGTGAACCCAGTACTTGAAAATGTCAAGAAGTGTTGTTTAGCTTGGAATGACAATACAAAAAGAATGGGAAGCTGTGTAAAAAAAGTGTCAATGTTTCCTCTGCCTAACAGCACAAATTTTGAAACCCTGGCATTTTCACAGGATGTAAGTACTAATTTGCAGTCAATTATGATAAATTCAAATGCTACACACTGTTAAGCAAAGGATGTGTGTGCAGTGGAGTGAGAGGAGAGACAGGTGAATCTCTGAGATACATGTCTCTGAGATCCTTGCCTTATGGTGGAGACCAGAAGACCACAAAGCTCTTTCAACTCAAAGCCAGATTTTATTAAAATATAAACTAAAATAAGAAGCCTTTAAAAGAGAGAATACTAAGCACAACTAAATGAGACAGAACAGAAATGAAGTTGTGTATAAGCAAATCTGTTCCATCTATCATATACTCACAGGCAAATTCTTGCTCCTCTGCTTGGCTGCTGCAATCCCAGTATGGTTTGAGTTACAGCCAACTCATTCTCATCCCTAAAGTGTTTCTGTCTGCCACAGCAGGGCTTGGGCTATGGGTGACCCAGGTCTCACTACTCATCCCAGTACTATCTCTGTGGGCTCCCCTTTTGCCATGTCTCTGTCACCCAGAGACGCTTTTTTTCTTGCCCTGGGGCCAGTGACCATCTCCCAAGCCTCTGGAGGGACAACCTGAGTTCACCACTCAGTTCAAAGGCACATCATATTACAGGCTATCTGAGAACAAGCTGTCCAGAACATGTCCCACAATCTGTTTGTATTTAGTTTTAGAACCTGGTATTTGGACCACAGAACTATACTGCTTGGCAAGATGACAGCTTTCTGATTTAATGAGTAGAAAAGTATCATTTTTTTGACTATAAGAGAGAAATTTTGTTTCCTCTTTGCGACTCCATTGCCACTATTAATTAGTTTTTAGTGCATCTAAGTGTTTTTTCCTCTAAGAAGCTCTTCAGATAAAGTCTTTTAGAAATCTGAAGACTTTATTTAAGCTGCGTTTTATATTTAACAGCTTTTACATGAGCATAATACATTTTGACTTTTTGGTGGGTATTACTTTTATAGCAAAAAATTAAGGGAAGGGCTTAAGAGCTTTCCACTCCAAAGGGGAAGCAGTTTCATTTTTTTTCAAAAGAGCACAAAGAAAATTGCCTGAACCAAGAAAAATAATGTAGATGTAGCTGATGTTCATACTGGCAGCTTGGAGGTGATGAGAGCATTGATGAGTGGCAACATTCTTTTCATGGAAGGAGGCACTCAACTAAAGACTCAGAGACAGAGAGGCCTCCCTGCAGTAAAAACTTGCAACATCCAGGAAGATATCTTGGATCAATAGCATCTAGGTTCAGTTCAGGCTACTTAACTAGTCGACTACAATAAAAGCTGCGTTTTTTTTCCTGAAGAAACTGGTTACATATGTTAAAAATATTTTCTTTCTATTGTAGATTAACTCAGCAATTATTTGAAACACTTGTTCAGAGCACAGACTAGAGCCAGTACTATTGTGTATAGACAATACTACTGGCTCTAGTCTTCTTAGTGAAACATTCTACATGCAGTATGTTTAAATTTAAAAAAATAAAGTTTCTGTGACATTATTCACATAAGTAAGTTTAAATGTCTGAGTTGAAAATAGAGTCCCAAACTGGGAACATATTTGTGCAGTCGCCAAAATTATTTGCAAAATCTAGTGTTCATTCACACAGATTTCCATTATAAAGGAGAATTATGGTATTTTCTGTATGGGAACAAGATCACTTACTTTTGCCAACTGATTATGAGAATTGCATATCTAAAATCAGGAATGTGATAGATGGAGAACTCAGTCTCATTAATATTTTGCTTAATGAATGGACAAACCTTTTGTGTTTTCTGAGAATATCTCTGGAATTTTTCAGAGGATGCAGCGCTAGTTGAATAAGGTACCAGAATTACTTTTAAATAGATATGAAAAAAGACATTAGAGTATGAAAATGACCATGAATTGTAACAATTTGGTTATTTCACTGTTTTGTGGAGTCATTCAAAAAGAAAATATTGTATACCAAGTCTAAGTAATTAAAAGGTATAAAAAATGGACATATGGTGATAAAAATCCCATAATAAATATAAACAAGAGACTCAGGAAACAAATACTGAAAAAAAAATTGAAAAAGAGCTATCTATACAGCCATCTGGTTAAAAGAATTAGTCATGTTTAGAATAAATGCAGTATCTATGATCAGCTTGAGCAAACAGCTAACCTGTGCTCCAGGCAAGCATGTTGTGATTGAGTAAAATGGCACATAGAGATAGATTAGAGGAGCTTCCACTTTTGTTGCACCTAATTCTGTCAAGAAATCCATTATGACAATAGAATTAATAATTAAGTAGCAGTTTTAGCTTAGTAAAAGTCATATTCTTTACTAGATTTTTCTTCTAGTGTCGTTCCACCGTGCAAATCTGGTTTTCTCTGTTAGAATGAAAAATGAAAGTTGATTTAAATTGTCTTTCTATATACACTAAGAAAAGCTACACATTGTAATGGAAAGGATTTCAATAATAAAAGAGGGGAATGAAGCCACACATTTAAAAAATGTCTTTATAATCAGTTAAAACCTTGAAATCCTTAAATTGCTAGAAAAATTTTATTCTCTCTTTGATTCCATTTTAAAAAGTCAGAAGGTTCTCTTTAGGCTTTCTAGCATTACCTTATCATCTCAGCCTTTATGTGACACCCTCATGTTTCTGTGGGTAGCATCAAAGACAAAATACATTCCTGACAAAGTCACATTCCTGGCTGCTTCTGAGCCTGGATTTGCCATCTGCACCTGACTCGTGCCCAAGCTTTTGCAGTGTATTGCCATAGAAAATTCTCCAGGCTGTTCTGAATATGCAATGTCAAGTGAGGCATAAACTGAGGTCCTGGGGTCAGACACATTGGTGCATTTTCAGAATGACTGTCCCACGAGGGTGGAATGAATGGCCATTATGCTTCTGGTTTTCAGACCAAGCTCAGGTATCCATGCAGCACTGCAAAATGTAGATGTTTTTACTTTCCACAGTCAGTGAGAAGAGAGGTGCTTCCCAAAGGCAATGCACATTATCTGTCTTCATGCTTATCTCAAGATGGGTTGAATCATCCTCGCAAAGACTGTGCTTCACTCTGGGTCCTCTAGGACTTTCCCAAAGCTTAGGAAAGCTTGTCCCATTTGAAAGAAAAGGAAACGATGTGCATAAAAATTATTAATTGCTTAGAATGAGATAGAGTAGCACTCTTTGTAATAAGATGTTCTGGCAATTCAAAATGTGAAAAATTTTTAATTGTACAAGGACCCAGCGGGGATCTGTAGAGATCAGCATACTGGGGTGACACATTTTGACCAGTTAAACAAAGAATATGGGCATTTGTTTCCCCTTATAAAAATGGCCCAGTATTGTAGAGGCAAACTCTAGGCAAAATGTCATCTAATGTTTTAGTTTCCTACTTGGCAATTTGATTTTTGTTTAGTCTGACAATCTATTCTGGCAGTCTTTAAGACTGTTCAAACTGATGGTTTACAGTAATTAATGAAACTTTTTCTAAATCAACACTAAAGCAGAGAGTGTCAGGCATTTTATACTTGCCATTGTGCTTTAACATGTTCTTCAGTAAGTGATATAAAATAAAAGGCCCATGTAACTACTGAGGGGTCCCAAAGAAAATCTTTGCTAAATGTTAAAAGTGTTTTTCTTACAAGGTTGCTGTAACTGAAAGAATTAGTAGCACAGAATTCTCCCTCATGACTATCTTGTTCTAAAAGATCATCACAACACCATGTGGCATCCCTTTTAATGACTGCACAAATGACTCGCAGAGGGGAAACTTATCCTCTGAATGCAGTAAGCTTCCACAATGCCTATATTTTATGCTGCTTTCTAATGAGAAATAAATCAAAAGCATTAAATTTTCAAAAGCATTTATTGTTATTCAAATACAATGTTAGTGCCTCATAAATACATATATCTATTAGAATAATTCCACCTGATCTAGTGGGTGACATCCCTACCCATGGTGGGGGGTTGGAACGACATGATTTTTAAGGTTCCTTCCAACTGAAGTCTTTCTTTGATTCTATGAATGTGTACTTTGTGAATTGGTTATGGAGAGAACATGTGTCCCTTGAAGCTTCATGACCACATGGCTCAGTAAGGGCAGATATGCTAGAAGGGAGATCATGTCCTCTTACATATTTAACAGTCTTTCAAAAAGCCAGGAAAATATTTATAAGGGAAGGAAAATTAATTTATGTTATTTATTTAGATTTTGCCTTCCATAATATTCCTCACATTGATAATGAAATACAGAAGGATCAAGGTGAGAGGCAATTTGTTGATATAGACTAAAAACTGTCTAAAAAAGGTCACTGCTGAGATACAACAAATATATTCATGAGGTTTGTATGGTTGTCTATGTGTAGTAGTTCTGGGGAGGGTGATAAACAGCAAGATAGCAAAATTATATAGATCAAGAAAACCCAGGCCAAACTAGGACTAATATGGGGAAATAGGCAGTATAGTGAGGTGGCAATAAGAAATTCAATGCAACAATAACTCTGGATGCAGTCATAAATTACTAATCACAGCTCTCTAAGGATCACTGCATAACAGAGATGAGACTCTGAAAGTAACTATTAGTCTACAAAAGGCTGGTATGAAGAAAAAACAGATTGCAAGCCCATTATAAATCGAGCTATGCCTGCTGTGCTAGGAATACTGTCCCCAGGTTAGCCTATCTCAAAATATAGTTATTCTAAGGGTACAGACGGGAGTAATAAGAAAGATTAGAAAGAGACTCAGAATTCTACACTAAGAAAGTTGAGAACTGGAACTCTGTGCTTTATAGAGACTTCCTAACCTACATTATCTTATCCAAGTGAAGATTTGTGACAAGGAAGATAAAAGGAATTTAATCTTACAAATAAGTGTGCTTCTCTTTTTCATGCTTCTCACACAGATTGTGGAGGAGAAATATATTTTGTAAACAAATAAAACAATGTGACGATCTATAAATATTAAATACAGTCTCATAAAGAAACCAGAACTTTTTGATAAAGAAGGTGCATTTTGCCTTCTGGTATACACTTAATCATTGTCCCCAAAGTAGCAAGCACCATGCAGAGCAGCATTAAGTATGAAATAAAAGTCCCCATTAGGATTTCCTTGTGAAATAGCTGCCTGTTTGGGGGATTCCCTGAAGTGAAGAGGGTGAAGGAACCAAACTTGGACCATGCAGAACAATGATGGCAGGGAACTGACAGATAATCATGAAAGGTTGCACTATGCTGCTTTTTTACACAGAGCTGATCTTTTAGAGCTAGATCTTGCATCCTCCATGAGTTTTCCAATACTGGCATACAGACTATTTCCTACCCCTGGGTCGTGTCTCTGCCAGCATTCCATACAGAGTGTCTAGGTGACAAACTCTACAAGAAACTCACAGGCCTGATTTCCTTTTTAACCTCTCTCCCTAAAACCTGCTTATTTCTTCCAAACCACTTCATTTTGCCCTCACAATTGCCCATTAAAAGAAACCCCTCAATGTTTATTTCACTACACTCATTCTTGTTTGTTCTTTCCCCACTTAGCACAAAGGTCAGGACGAGGTGAATTCTTTCTGTACAGATGGTCACACTCCTCACAGCAGGGGAATAAATCAAATACCAGAGATCTTGGAGAAGGCATGGGGGAGTTAGGATCCCTACTCTGGATACCATGAGCTGGAAAGGCACCAGTTGCTGAAAAGTGCTTTTCTTGCTCTAGTGTGGTATCTTGACACTTAACTCTGTAATATAGGAGGAGCAAATCGAGGCTTTAGTTCCTATTTTCTGGTATCATATAATTCTTCAATGGAAAATGAAGCTTCTCCCAAAAACAAACTCAGCTGCATTTGGGTAGAACTTTGGGATAATTCTAAACTAATACTGCTTAATCTTGTTCATTTTGTACTGATTTTATAGTGCAAGAAAAGAAAAATTAAAAACATTCTTTTCTCCAGACCAAATTTTCAAGCCTTCCCTCTCTACATGTTCCCTCTTTCTACTTCAATTATCAAATATTTAAAATAGCCTCCCCTTTTCTAGAAGAGCGATTCTCTTCCCCAGCCTGAATCCTCAGATTTAGATTACAAAATTAACTGGGAGGAAGATGGCATAAAGCACATGGAAAATATAGTAAGTACATTAATGCTAGGACTGGCTACAAAACATCTTTATACTACATCCCTTCTGTGCTTCATTTTCCACTGTTCATTCTGCTGTTAACCTTTGTCCTATGCTGCTCAGAGAGTGCCCATATTATCTGAGTAGGGCTCCAAGCTTTAATAATTTAGTTATTGGTCTGAGCTGGCACAAAATGTGGCAGAACTGATGGCAGAAATAAGACCAAAATAGATTTGATGGGTTTAATGGAATGCTTTGTGGACAAAAGTTGGCTTAACACATAAAAGATGGATTTTACTAGCTTGACAGTGAAATGAAAGACTGTATAAACAGAAGATGGAGTTAACAGGATAATGTGAAGTGTAATGCAGTAGATAAAACCACAGCTACATGGGGAAGAGCCTAGGGAGGTCCAGGACCGTGTAACACTTTGGGCAGTGCTGCTGGAGGTGCTTTGCTTAGCCACACACAGTGAATAAACAGGCAGAGACAAGCATGCCCATAAGCAGCCCTTTTATTCCCACTGGAGCATGGGACAGAACAGAATTGAGCTATCTATCCCCTGTCCTTTGACTCAACTGCCCCATAGACGTGCTGCAGGTGTTTGTCTCTTTGTGAGCAAGAGCTTCAAGGGACGTGGGGAAAAGGGTGAGCCATGGACTTCAAAAGCTCCCAGATGGAATCAGTGATCAGGCATCGTATGGCCCCACACAAATGTGGGGAAAGCCTCTGATCTGTCATATTTTGCTTTCTCTTATCTTTGTGAGGTTTGTTTGTTTGTTTTTGGGTTGTTGTTGTTTTGTTTTGTTTTGTTTTGTTTTGTTTTGTTTTGTTTTGTTTTTTGGTTTTTTTTGAAGGAAAGTTCTGGCTTAATTTCTGAAGGATGTTCCACTTTGTTTTGTGGGAACTCCTAAATACAAGGTTACCCTATTGAAGTACGGCTTGATGTCCAAGTTGCAGGTTCGTCCAAAAAACCCCAAAATTTTAATTCTCCTATAGTTTTATAAATGAACCTGCCTCACATACAGATTACTCTGCAGAGAGACTTCCCTCTTACCTTTTTCCCTTGAGTAGAAGAAGCAAGAAATAGTATTTCTAGCTTTAAGGAATTGCAACACATTTCACTAGTTTCTTCGGTGACCCCCTGAGCTGCAGCTCCAGGACAAGCAGTACCCAGCCTGCAGCTTCTGGGTGACTCTGCAGCTTTGGATCAGTACCAAAGAAGCTCAGGGATGCTTTTTCAGGCATGAAATCCTGCTGCATGCCACAGTGAGCTGAGAGAAGAAAGGTGTGCTTTGAAGGAGGGAGTTCTTTAGATCTACTTCTTCATAAATCATGCTTTCAGCATATTTTATTCTTCATAAATAACAAAGTAAAAAGGAAACAGAATAATGTAATAATCTGTCATTCAGACAGGGAATTTTGAACGAATTCACTTTGGTAAAATACCCCATCCATGCTGTGGCACACCACCCCAGCAGGCTGGACGGAAGCTGTGGCCAGTTTGAAAAGCAGAACTTCAAGTGACCCCTGTTTTTCTGCTTTTGAGCACTCGTGTCTTATTTTCCTCACTAAGCAACAGTTATGCAGATCTGACTAAACACCATGGAAACAATTTTGCTGAGGTTTCTCCCAGTGTTTATTGCACAACACCTATCTCTAATTGCCGGCAAGCAAAATTACTTTGAGCAACGAAAACAACAACAACAACAAGAAAACCCTAAATCAAATTTGAGACAGTAATTAAAAGAATTGGAACACTCAAGAGAAAAACTTTCTTTTCTTTTTATTTTCTGTGGAAATGGAAAGCAGGGAAGAGATTCTCCTATTTATTTTAATTATGAAAATGTATTTGGAACAAGACCTTAAAGAATGCTGGTTAGAAAAAAAGCAATAAAGCAAATTTAAAAAGTAAAGACTTTTGTTAGCAGAAACCAAAACTACAAACTACAAAGCTTCCAAGAGAGAAAACCTGGACTGATGGAATGACAATACCAGGATGAAGCAATGGTTTAATTGCTCAATTTTTATAATGAAGGTAGAATTTTCATATTTATCTATTCATACTGGTAAAATATTGTCAATCAAAACCTGCAATTTCATATTGATCAAAACATGGCACAAACATGAGTGATATGAAGGGATGAATTTTTGTCTTGTGAAGAAAGGGTGAGTAAGAGTTAGTTCTACTTCTCAGGGAGAATGCAGGTCACCACTTAAAGAGAAGTAAGAATGGCATGTTAGAAAATAGCTCAAATCAAAATCAGTGATTCTCCTATTTTCTTTCTTTTCCTTTTCACAGGAATTGGTATTTACAGATTCCATATATGATGTTGAAATTGTTCCTAGCAGACATGGCACAGTACTGATATAAAAATCTTCCAGTGGACTCAAGGAACCCTGGAAAGGAAGGTGCTGTTTGACCTGCCTGATATCCTTTTATCATCTGGTGACCTGCCTAGTGGATGAGGGAAAGACTGTGGATGTTGTTTACCTGGACTTCAGTAAAGCCTTTGATACTGGGTCCCACAGTATTCTCCCAGAGCAGCTGGCAACCCACAGCTTGGTCAGGTGCACTCTTTGATGGGTTAAAAACTACCTGGATGGCTGGGCCCAGAGAGGTGAAAGGAGCTTCATCCAGTTGGTGGTCGGTCACTATTGGGGTTCCCAAAGGCTCAGTATTGGGGCCACTCCTGTTTAATGTCATTATCAATGATCTGGATGGTGGGATCGAGTGCACCCTCAGTCAGTTTGCAGATGACACCAAGTTGGGTGGGAGTCTTGATCTGTTGGAGGGCAGAAAGGCTCTGCAGAGGGATCTGGACAGGCTGGATCCATGGGCTGAGGCCAACAGTATGAGACGTAGTGTAAGATAAAGTCCTTCAGGTCACAACAATCCCCAGCAGCACTACAGGCTGAGGGCAGTGCCTGGAAAGCTGCCTGGTGGAAAAGTGCAGGCCCACAGTTTGTGATAATTGGGAGTGGGGCTGTGACTGAGCCTCATCCCTAATGGGCTACAGCTGTGCAGGACAAGTGAACAGTATTGCCAAGTCTATGACAAGGTCCTTTTATGATTCATGTGCTGTGCTTCAGCACAGGTCACAGCTGCGAGGTCACAGGCTGAGTCCATATAGCCAAAACCCAGAAATATTAATATTACTGCACAAGAAACTCAAGAGCCAGTGGGTCTCATCATCAATCATTATTGATTTCTGTTTACACCAGAGCTATAAAGAAACAACAAACAAATTATGATGTAGGATGAGTTCCCAGGCCTGACTGGAATAAAAGATTTTGGGAAAGCTGAAAGACTTCAAAGGAAGAGTTTGTGTCTCTGAGAAGCCACTTGGAAAGTAACTTCTGTAGCTGTTCAGAGCTTGGCTGGAGAAGTGTTTTTGGCAGAAAGGTAGGACATATTCAGAGAAAAAAAAATGGAAAAATAAATATGGCAGTGACAACTATATTTGCTAACCAACAATTTCAAGCATATTTTGATGCCAAAATTGTTGCATGCTGCCCAAACCAAGGCATTATGAGGATCAAAATTTCCTACGACAAACAATGTTCATTGTAAGAGCTCAATGACTATGCGAGCTAGGGTATTTTTTCAGCAACTGACTACCTAAATATAGCTTTAAATACACATCTGTACAAAAGCTCGCCCATCTACAGCTATGCAGAGCCTAATCTGCCACTCTTAATGATGAGAGGTAATAGCTGAATACATGAGTGATCTTATTAAATAATTTTGCTTTCAGTACCGGTTATCCTCTTAGGATCCGCTCCAAAGATATTGCAATCAAAATATCAACAAATATTTATTAAAGTAGAACGGCATGCAGAAAGTCATGTAAAGCTTTTTGAGTATTTGTAAACTGACATGCAAGGCAAATGAAAGTAAACCTTATCCAAGCCCAAAGGCAAAACTGGGTTTCTTATTGATACAACAAAAGCAATGACTAACAAGCCTCTATTCTGGTCTTTCATTTCTAGAGCATTTATTTCTGAAAGCTTGGCATTACTGAATTGCTCACAAAGCACTGAAAAACACTACTTGCCAAGGAACAGTTTGCTGGTGTGGGTTTGGGGTTTTTTCCTTTCTTTTCTCTTTTACTGATGAAATAAGCCTACATCAATGACCCTGCTATTTTGTAATCCTAGATGTGTTACCAGGCAACCATTATATGCAGCAGCACCTGGCTTGCCCCTCTCTATAAATAACCCAAACCTCCCAAATCCTTTCACTCCATGCACTAATGAAAGTGGCATTTTTCTAATGCTAAATGCTTACTCAGGTATTTCCTTAAAAATTTTAGTGATAAAATGCTAGTTATCCTTTCCCAAAGGAATGTGATCAGTTAACAGGCTCTAACTGCACATAGTTATATTTTCATTCAACTATATACTTCAAATGAGACTTTTTTTGGGAACTAAAGTAAATTATTTAGAAACCAGGAACAATGTCAACAAATGTAGCATGAGTCAAAAATCTATGAGCTCTGGATGACTATGCCAAAAGATTTATCACAAGCCCAATATACATTTTTGTCCTCAGTGCTATACGACTCTGAAACAGTAAATTAGAATCATAGAATCATAAAATGGTTTGGGATGGAAGGAACCTTAAAAATCATCTCATTTCCAAACTCCCTGCCATGTACAGGGGATGCCTCCCACTGGACCATGTTGCTCAAAGCCCCATCCAACCTTGCCTTGAACAGATCCAGGGAAGGGGCACCCACAATTTCTCTGGGCAACCTGTGCCACTGCCTCACCACCCTCACAGTAAAATTTCTTTCTAATAGCTAATCTAACTTTCCTCCTTTTCAATTTAAAGCCATTCCTCCTCATTCCATCACTCCGTGCCTGTGTGAAAAGTCCCTTTCCAGCTTTTTTGCAGTTCCCCTTTAGGGATCTGCACTGGAGGGCTGCAGTGAGGTCTCCCTAGAGCCCTCCTTCCTCCGGGCACAGGAGAGGTACTCCAGCCCTCTGACCATTACTGTAGCCAAAATTTGTGTATGGCTTTTCTGAGGTATCACCAAACAATGCATATTTAGCATTTAGGTAATAACAATAATAATAATAATAATAAAAGACAGAGTAATGTTTTCTGTACATTTCCTTAAGGCAGATGTCATGTACTGATAAACTCCTGAATTAGCTGGGATTGATTACAAGAGTAAGCTGAAAGTGTAACTAATGATGCTAGAAGAAATAGCAACTAAATGGTAGTCAGCATCCCTCATGGCAATGCAGGGACTCTTACATACAGGGCAAACTTTGCAGCAAAATGAAAGCCCTGCAGTTAATCACACATCATCCAACGTTTCTACAGATAAACTCTAAAATTTAATGCAGAGGACACAAAATCCATTCCATCTGGGCTTGCCTGTGACACTTCAGTCAGATTGGAAAATGAGGTGTTAGAGGCTTTGGTGTACAATGTCCATCAAACCCCAACAACATGAAGCCAGTGTACAATTAGCAGCTACCAGCACAGCTGTTCTGATGGAGTCACAGCTAGCAATAAATCCAGAACAAGCAGAAGAACTGCCACTTATGCTGGGCAAAAAATTCATAAGAGGAGAGCAGCACTGCCATACATCATGTCTTTTCTACTCTGAGTTGAGCTTTTGCCATGGAGGAGTTTCTGGTTTCTGTTCCATTAAGGAACACTTTACCACCTTGACTTAGGATTAGCAACCAGAAGTTTCTAAATTATGTATTAATATGGATTTTCACAGACTGCTGCAAACCTGAACAAGGCATCCTAGCATACTATAGAATAGTCTCAATGCTTGGTTCTATCCCAGCCTGAAAGGATAGGTAGAATTTTACAAAGCCAAAGAAGTTCAAAGCAACAAGCACCAGGTGCACCCTAGAGCCAGGAATAACAATGCAATAAGCAGAGTACAGGCTTAACAAAAATCTTCAAGAGAGTTTGCAAGGATACTTCAGAGGCAGTTAGACATGTTAGTGGAATGGCAAGAGGGACCTTAATGAGTGACAGTATACACTTGAAAGCAAATCTGCTTTATGGTAAGTTTAAACTCCAAGGCAGATTATTCAGCACAGAACAAAATTTTTGTTCTCTGAAGAAATCACACAGAAAAAAAGCCCAAAAGGAATCTCTAAGCCCTTAAAGCTGCCATTAGTTTTTTTTAGTGGTGTCTTGGTTTTGCACAGCCTGATTTTGGTGGGGGGAGGGGGCACAGAGGTGGCTTCTGTTTCTGTGAGAAGCTGCTAGGAGCTTCCACCATGTCCAGCAGAGCCAAGCCCTGATGGCTCTGAAGATGGACATGCTGCTGGCCAAGGCTGGGCCAATTAGAGAGGCTGGTAACACCTCTGTGATGACAGCCGTCATCACTGTGATAATAGTTAAGAAGAAATAAAAACAAAAGTAGTGGTGCAGTTTTAATTCCAGTCAGAGAAGAGGAGGAGGTGAGAACATGTGATGGAAACAACATGGAGACACCAACCTCAGTGGAGAAGGAGGGGCAGGAGGTGCTTCAGGTACCAGAGCCTAGATTCCTCTGCAGGCCCTGGTGAGACCTTGCTGAGGCAGCTGTGCCCCTGCAGCCCATGGGGATCCAGAGATCCACCTGCAGTCCATTTTGGGACGACTGCTGCTTGTGAGGTTGGCCCCACACTGGAGGAGTTCCCGGAGAACTGCCTCCTGTGGGAGGGACCCCACAGTCTCACAGGGCAAGGACTGCTCTCCCAGAGCAGCAGAAGAAAACCTTGGGTGATGAACTGACCAAACCCCCATGCTCTGTCTCCCTGTGCTATAGCAGTAAGGAGGGATGGGTTGGGGGAAAAAAGGTGTTTTTAAGGGCTTATTTTAATTCTCATTCTTCTCCTCAGACTCTCTAATAAACTCACTTTGTACCTTTAAGATGAGCCTGTCTTCCCCTTGGAGTGTTTTCTCCCAGTCCTCATCTCAACTTGTGAACCCGTCATTAAATTTTCTGCCCATCTGTAACAGGGGAGGGTGAGTGAAAGGCTTTTGTGGGTGCCTGGCGTTTGGCCAGTGTCAAAACATGACAACTGGTCAATAGTGTTTCATTTTTTTTCCCTCATTAGCACATCTGTTAAGTGGATGGGCTCCTCACTCAAGCATAAACATGAGCAAATTGGATGTTTACAGACAGGACTATGCTTGGGGTAGGTTAACAGAATGCTCTGAGAAGCAGAGCTCAGCTGTGACCCTGGGGTATCCTGAAAGATTACAGCTGGCTAAAGGGAAAAGTAGTTTTGACTGGAAGCACCTGGCATCTGGAAAAACACTGCATCCACTGTGTAGTACAGAAAGTGTAAATAATAAAAAATTAGAAATATCTCTTCCTGTGGAACAAAAAATGCAACCCCTCTAAAAATTATTTATAATGAGTAATTTTTCAGCACCAGGAACTATATTTCGTAATGCGTGATTTGCTGTCACTGAGCTCAGTGACAGCTTCTGCTTCTCTTTAAATGACTAAACGATCCCATGAAGGACTTTCCTGCTCTGATTTTCTATGAATCTGTGACAATATTAGAGGTGACTAGCAAGGCCAGTTCTAAACATTTTGAAATTGGTTAGATTTTCTAGAAGCTTAACATGTCTTCAGTCAAGCTCTTTTGTCCTGACTTTTGAGATAAGAAGTAATTGAGATTAAAGAATTGTGAACACAACAGCAGGGAGATGTGTTCCCAAGGGGTTTTATTCATGGTAATACCTCCCTAAAAATTTGAATTAATGTATGCCAATTGTTATTTACACAATAAGAGAGTTATTTAACTGACTAACAGGAATATGTTCATCTAATTGAGACAATGGTAGAATTGTTCACAGTGACATTTTTATCTATGGTTAAAATGCAGAAAATTTTAAATGTATTTGTAGCTGAGCTGAGATAAAATTTATATGATCAACAGGCATAAAATCTAATATGCAATTATCCCTTAAATTTCTCAATACACAATTTTGCAATACACAGAAAAACAAAGCATTTACAGAAGTGGCACAGATTCTGTCAGACCACACTAATAGTTGTCATACTGTGATATGAGTAGTACAGCTGAGAGAAGAGCTGAGAGAAGGGCAATGAGGACAGTATCATATCAGGTTGAACTAAACTTTCTTACATGTATGTTTTCAGTAAGCCTAGGAAGCACAATTTGATGTCTATATTCCAGCTGTACTCTAGAACAAGCAGTGCCTGCTTAGAAAAGGCATGACCCAGCTTGTTCTAGAAGCCAGCACAAAATTTAGTTGCTTGTACCATTGCATACCACAGTCTAGATTCCTCCCTGAGAAAACAGGAATATAGATAATTTCAGCAATGGAAAACCTCTTGGATCCTTAATGAGGCAGTCTGATATAGTGCCTGTGAGAACAGCAACTAATTTACATTTTGAAGAAACTAAATTATATAAGATGTGCATGCATGGCACACACACATACACAAAGCATGTTCCATGGACATGGATCCCTATTTGCTGATCTAATATCTATCCGATTATTGAGTTGAAGATCATCAGCATTGTTGCAAGAGTATACATTCATAGGCTAAGTCAATTCACCATCTAATGGTAGAATTTTCTCTAATTGTAAATTGATAGTATTATTTTGAAAAACGCAAATACTTTATATATGACATGACAAAACTATAATGTTTGGCTTACTGAAATCTAATACCACTTTGTCTCTGTCAAAAGCATTAAAAAATAAATGTACTTGAGAATCTACATGAGGGGTTTTTTTTTAAATTTTACCTGTCTCTGACAGTATAGATCTATGGCTGGAATGTTACTTTCAGATATTGAAGGGAAGGAACAATCTGGTATTATCATGCTTTACATTGCTTTTTTTTTCTTTCCCTTTTTTTTTTTTTTTTGTCTCCCTGGGACTTTTTTTCTAATGCCAAAATTGTTTAAATGGCTTTATATTTAACCACTTAAAAATGCCTTTGCAGATGGATGGCAACCTGAGTTTTTTGTTCCCCTTCTCATTTATTATCACCAGTGCTGGTCAAATAAGCCTTGGTAGCTGCATATTATGCAATTGACTTTTTTGTTCACAGTAAATGACAAAGAGAAGAAATCACTTCTCTCTCTCGTTTTTTGAATCAACTCTGAATATTGCTTGAGGAATGGCTATGTATATAGATAGAAATCTCTTCCAAAAGCATTAGCATTAGCTACCATCTGACTTCTGCAAAAAATACTCTGATAAATAGGTGTTAATAGTTTCCAGTCAACTTTCAATGCTTACAGCAAATAGTGTAAATTGTAAAAAGCATATAAATGGAATCCTGTAAATCAATGTGAGTGCTATGGAGGACACTGCAGATATATTTTAAATAAAAAACTATTATACAGTAAACCAACTGATATTCCTCACACAGAATTTCCACTTTGTTGCTGTGATACGTGCTCAAATGCAAAAGTTTCAGCATTTATGCCTCTGTATCTAGGACACATAGGTAAGCACATCTTCTCTTGTCTTCCAAATAAAATGTCCTGGTATTTATAACCCTATATTGTAATTTTTTGGTTTTGCTTCTTTTTGTCACTGTAAATCCAGATTTTTTTAAATGAAGATTTCTAGTGAAATACACAACTTGTTAAGCCCAAGGCATAGTTTAGTTATGCCCTGTTACCCTGCAAAGACAGGGCAGATAGTGAGGAGATGCCATCCTGCCTCAGAAGCAAAAGCGACACAAAACTGTCAATACAATGAGTGGCCATCACTAAAAAGTCTAAGTAGATTTGGAGACTGAGCCTATCTCTTTACTCAATGTTCTCCTTTGTGTTAGGTGATGTTTTGGTGTGGGCATGCACTAATAAAACTGCCTTTAGCTAAAGGACAATATAGTTCAATTAGGCAAAAGCTCCCATAAGAGAAAAAAGAGTTTTGGACTTTCATCACTGAAGCCATCAACTAACCCCAACAGACTGATAGACTGGTATTTGTTAGATGCTCTGTATTCTTCTGAAAGGACAAATGCTGAGAATGCAAAAATGTGAACTTTTGAAATACCACACAGACACTAGGTTGCATTTTTTCATGGAGCAATCCCACTGGTTTTTCTAGTAGGGAATTTCGTTCTGCAGATAATACTCTCAGTCTCTCTAGGGAGCCAAGACTAAGCATATCTGTCTGCTTTCCAGAAATAGGGGAATTACTGTCCATAAAGCACCATATATAAATGGAAAGCCACATCCTCCTTGCTTCCATGCCCACTTTGTGTGAGTGCACACAGCATGATAAAGCTGGATTTATTAATTATAATTGGCCAACAATAGACATATGACAAACATTAATATCCAAAAACCACAATGTGTCGTGAAGAGGAGAAGAAGGAAGTGAAAAAAAGACAATGAGGCCAAGAAGTGAGGCATAAGAAACAACCAGGTTCAGTGTTTCTAGAAGATAATACTGTAAATCAAGAAAAAAAACCAGGATCCAATTACTTGATGAAAGAACAAAAAGCCTAGTAAATTAAAAGAGATAATGAAATAAAGAATGTCAGTGGTGTTAATCAAGCACAGTTACACGGGATGGTATGAACCCAAGTGTGTGAAAATGAACAGTGAAGTGGAACAAACTGAGAAGCCCTGGGACCAATCCAGGGTAAAACATACAAAAGAACAGGTTTTTATGTTGTTTTTGTATCTTTTATTGCACAGATGCTGGTAACAAATGAATACAGTTGGCTTGGTCATATCAAATCAATAAGAAGTGCTTTGCTGATCTCTTCCTCTCTAACCTCAGACTACTTAACCTTGTACTTCAAAATTATTAACTACTGCTACATCCTGAATTCTTTCTCCTGCCAAGGTCCAAGTTAGAACAGCTCATGTGCCATGTTTAGCATTGGTGTTACAGAGTTCAAAAAACTGGAATCAGAAATGGGATAAATGTCACAATGGGATAGAAATAGTCATCCTAAGAGGGACAAAATTTCAGGAGAATGGAAATCTGGCACTAGCTGCAGCAGTGCCTGTTCTGTTTCTATGTGGCCAAATCTATTCCATTTCTGTTCTGAAACACTCAGATATACAGATGGGACCTGTGTGTTCTCCTATATATTAATAGCAACCATCAATCTTTTGCAGAGCTGTCACATCATTAAAAGTAGGGAGCATTCAACAAAGTAGCATATCAAGAGCCCTTAGAAATGCAGATGAAGAAGTTTAGGACAAATACACAGCTAGGAAATTGCTTTTCACTTTTAGACTCAACTAAATACAGTATTTCTAAACAGGCCCAGATTGCCTAACAAATATTCTATTTCAAACCACTATTTCTAATTCAAAACATTTCATTAACTGAAGTGTTGTCTCCACCAAGTTTGTATTTTCCTCATTCCACTGGTCTTGTGATACTGTTTATGACTGTCATTAATCTAAAATTGAATTAAGCCTAATATTAAATCATGCTTTGAAGCAGAGAGGCCATGGCATGGGTCCTCTGGCCTCAGGTGCTCCCTCAGAGAGCAGGGCTGAAGGAGCACCCTGCAGACCAGTGTGAAGTGTTCAATACTGCCATAGAACAGTGAGAAATGGTGAAGACAGATGTGCTTTCCTGATGTGGTGCCAAACAACAATGCATGTGAGATGATCAGCTTTTCCTGCAGTGTGTTGGAGAATTATTCTTATGCTCTAGCCTGCAGTTTCTTACTGCTCCACCTAAGGGGGACAGGAGGAAGAACAGACAGCCTGTAAGAAAAAGAAAAATGCTTCCATTTTTGCATTTGTATTCTTACAAAACTGGGGAGGGATATCTTGGATCAGGCAAGGGATGGAAATAAGAACAGGAAAGATGCCCTCCTTGGACAGACCGGTGGTCTGTCTACTCCTATTTCTCTTTCTATGTCTCAAACAGCAGACCTGTCCCCCAGGAGCTGGGGAGGACACTCAGCCACCCACACCTCACTCTTCAGCTGCAGGCAGCAGACATCTGTGTCTTCCTGCATTTGCAGCATTACACAGTGCCACCAGTGTGGCAGACACAGATAAGGCTATGAATCAACGTGGTTTCCTAGAGTGGCTGAGAGCTGCAAGTAAAGAAGCAAACACATTTCTCCAGATACAGCCTGGGCAGACTTGTGCTGTGCATGCTGCCCAAGCTCTGCTCTGCTGTCAGATCACATCTGTGCTTTTCATGCAGGCCACCACTCAACCTGTGTTGCTAACTAGCTACCCTGGCTGAGCTGGAGAGTGCTTGAGGGATGTCAGTTTGTTTTAGGCTGGGAAGGGCCACAAATATCCTCCTGCAAGAGCTGACTACATCTAACAGGATTCACTGCTGATGAGCTAGTGGTAGCTTTCCAGTACTTCAAGTTTGCTTTATGCTGATAGTGAAAGCTCTCTCACAACCCGCTCAGCTTCCCCTTTCCTGGGGGTTATAAATATCCAGGCTGTGAAAACCTGGGAGTTTTCTTCATGGCAATCACTTCTCTGTTGATGTTGGATACATTCGGCACACGTTGTCCGGGTCTTTTCAGTCCCTTGAAAAGCAATATCATGTCTTTGACCTCTTGATACAGCCAAAGTGCTGTAAAGGAGCACGGCTGCAGAAGGTGACTTTGGCTGCTGTTAGTTATAAACGCCTTTAAGTCATGCCCTTGTAAAGTTGACTCCAACAGGTTGACTTGTTAGATTGAAATAGGAACTTTGCCTTCCCAAAGGACAAGCACAGACACTGGGATTAGTATAGGATTTACTGTCCTTGTCTTTCATCTGAAAAAAGGAACAAAACTTCCTTTTTTGGACAACTACTTTTTAACATGTCTGTTTATCTCTATGTCATAACTAATGTACGCCCCTTAAGGCTTACAACAATAGCTGTGTGTACAGCTACCTCTGTTCGTTAAGAGACTGACCTGTGTTCTATTAATATTTATAGATTTAAATTTTTAATACACAACAATTCTGCATTATTGAATAGGTGACTTCCTGCATTTTAATGGTTATGGAGTAGGAGTGGGCTCTTTGTAGTTAACATTGCAATAAATTTTTCATGATTAAATAAAAAGTTCTTACCTCTAACTTCCTCAAACAAAATCCTCTTGAACAACACGTTGGTGCAATGGTGAATGATTCTCTTAAGAGTTTTATGATATTTGTTGCAAATTTTCTTAGACAATTTAAATTTATGGTACATAAGGATTTTCTATATCTGGAAGTATTTAATAAGTTTCTTTTTAAAGTTGCTGAATTATTCAAACATCAATTTGGGGTTATTTACTCAGTTTTGAAGACAACTGAATTCTTACTTTTAAAACTGACCCTCATGTTTTAGTAGATGCAAACTGACAGGAAATTAACAATGTTAACTTGAGATGGCATCTTGGACCAGGACTGTGATATAGATTCAGTCTTCCATTCATTAACCTTGAAAAGGCTTTAAATAGCTGCATTGTAAAGAGCTTCTATTTTGAAAAACCATGTGGGATTTTAAGACTGTTGTGAATGAGTATTTTAGGTTGCTCCAAGAATCCTCAGCAAAGGTATCAGTAAAAGCAGGTTTAATATTAAAGGGAAAGTATTACAAAGTTCATTGGCAAAGTTCACTCTATTACTTATACATGGTTAAAGCACATAGAGAAAAATCAGACTAAAATCAATCAATCTGAACAAAAAAACCAACCTAAAATGATATATGTGGAGTCTGGGGATAGAAAAAGGGGTA
>NW_005054328.1:2406587-2427175 GCF_000277835.1 Geospiza fortis | reverse complement strand
AGTAAGGATAAAAAGGAAAAAGGGAGACTCTCCTGTTGTATGATAAGGTTTGGAGTGGACTCCCTTGCCAAACCGAGTCCAGGACTTGACCAACAGTTTAGGCTTAGAGGTTTTAACAGCACCTAAACTCAACAGTACTTAATTTATAGCGTAATTTAAACAATTTAACAAAAGATTCTTATAGAATTTACTAGCACAGCAATAACTCACAGGCATAACTTACTTATGAATGTAATGTATTTAAGAATCCAAGAGACAAACATTCATAGTCCGTTTGCTATCACATATTCACATTCACACTGACCTAAAAGACTATGTGTAAAGTATATTTCTATTATCTGCTTTCTTTTGCATATATTTTTTATTTGTAACTTTTCAATAGAAATAAGTCCGGCTCAGCTTATATAATTGTTGGAATATAGTTATGCCTGTGAGCCAAGGATTCAGCTGATGGATTTGCCACAATAATTCCTTATTTGCAATGTAACACAGCTTTATTTACCCTCAATGAATGTAAAGAAAGATAAAATTCTTGCAATCTGTGCAGAGGAGTTAGTGGTGCTTTGGCAGTATCTCACACTAGTTGAAGAAATTTGAGCACATGTAAGCCCTATGAGCTATCTTTCAATATTCACGATGATCCAGAAGGGCCAATAATTCACTGCCGTATATTCTCAACTTGGATCATAACATCATCACATAAGATGCATCACTGAAGATTTCTGCAGTTTTACAGAAGATTTCTCCATAAAAGAAGAAATGTTTAATGAGGAATATGGAGACAAGGTAACTCAAACAATTTTATTATCTATCCTGTGGTGCATGTGCATCCTAGTGACAGTCAGATCTATACTGTGTGCAGATGTACTTACACATAGTATAGATAATAAACACTTCATGGCATTTGATGAAAGGGATTGTATTGTTTTATATTCCTTTCTGATGATGTTCTCATGTTGACTTCACTGAAAATATTGGTCAGGAGACAATTAAGAAATTAAATGTATCCCTAAAGCAAAACAACAATACCACTATGCCAGATATGCTATACTTAAAGCAATTATAATTATTAATATCATATTCAGGATGTAATGTTTAATTTTAAGTTCTGATTTCCCAGCCTTGAAATCCATTCCATCCTGTAAATCTCAATTTAATTTAATTTTTTATCTTCATTTGCAAACATTTTGTTTCCCCTTTGCACACAAGTCAATTTAATAACCTGATCAAAAATCAGAATTTCTTGTTTATATGGACTATAATATATTTATGCTATTTTCCTGAAATTTGTATCAGACCAGAGCAACACTTCAAGAGAGGCATGGCTATATTTCATATCTGAACACTATATAAAATAGTAAGACACCCATTCTCATTACACAGTGACATAAAAAAAAAAACCTAGGCAATAACATTTCCTTGCATCCTCAAAAATGCAAGCTGGCAAGCTCTCCTGGGAAATGATTAACAGCTTTTCAGATGGGGGTACTTACTTAATAATGAATTTATTTCTTTAACTATTAACCTTTGATGACATCAATAATTCCCACGTTTAGGACACAACAGGGTCTGGTATTGGAACTGGAGGAGGAACATGCACTGACAAACACTGCAAACAGCTGTACCTAAACAGAGTCTTTAGGGTGGCTTTAGCTTCCATGTCAACAGCTAACCAAAAGCCATGTTTTCAGTAGCAGTCAGGAGCTTGTGGCTTCCACAGTCATGTTGTGAGGAGATTTTCAGAAACATTCAGGCACCAGCTCTTTTGAAAAATCTACTAATTGCTTTAGGTGCTGGAAACAGCTTTGGTCTTTAATGAGCTGCCCCCCTTACAGCCATTCCTCAGCCCCAGGGAGCAGTGGCTCAAAGGCTCTACCATTTCTCTGCCATTTCTCTGCCATTTCTCTGCCCTCATGTTCACTCACCCCTTCCCTCTCAAGCCTTTGGTGCCTGTGTTTTACTCCTGTCACAGTTCTTTCCTGTTCCAGCAGTAAGGGTGGACTTTTTTATTTTGTGCTTGACCAACAGAGAGGTATTCCCTTCCTGCTAAAGCCCTCTGGGCAAGACTCCAGCAAAAGGAATGTCTGTTTGCAAATTACCCTAGTGCTGGGAGACAATGATAGATGACCTCTCACAATATTGGGTGAGATATTGATTAAAGTCATTGATCCCATTTTTGAGTGACTGTTTCACCCAGGTAGACAAGTGAAATGAAAAATCTGTCAGTGTCTGCAAAAGCCTTTTTCAGAGACATCAGAAGCTTTTTTGTTTGTTCGTTTGGTTTTTTTTTTGTTGATCTTTTGGGCTCAACAGGGTCATAATATTGTTCATATGTGTGTGGGTTTTTTGTTTGGGTTGGGTTAGTTGGGTTTAGTTGTTTTTTTTAAGAGCCTTCTTCTATGTAAATAAGTTGTTTATTTGCTTGATTGGGTTTTAGATAGAAAGAGACAACTGCATATCACTCAGCCCTTTACTCATGATCAGCCCTCATGAGTGACACGGCCACTGCTCCCGCAGGTAGGAAATCCTCTGCAGATGAGACAACAGGACCTGTGAGCATGTTTTCTAAGGCTAGGTCTACACATTCCATACAGTTTTCTGTTTTGGAAGAAGCTGTTCTAGTTTTTTTAATGTATGACCACCTGAAGGAATCAGTTATTACTCCTTTGTGTTATTTTACTGGCACAACATTGGTGGCTTGTCTTCTTGACATTAACAGACAATTAAGACTGGATCCCAAACATAAGTGATAAAAACATATCACCTCGTAAGTCAGCTGTTAATACTTTCAGACTCACCACCCTAACATGTGCTGCTACCTGAAAATAAATGTTCCATTAAAATGTTTTCATTTGTTTTTGAGCTGCACTGCACACGTGTTCTGATAGTATTACAGCTGGTTAGGTGAAGTTATATAATGCCAATCTGTTTCTGAGGGAGCACATAGGCAAATTTCCACCAATGACATACAAATAGTCATCATCAGAAATTTGCCTATAAATAATGGATTTAGCATTCATGCATGCAAAAGTGGGGTAATGAAGATGCTGGCCTTGGCAGCTGAATTCGTGATCAAATAGAAAAAGAACTCTGTATTTCATTCCAGGATCTGCAAAAGGCAAACACATCTCTGGTATCACCTGGGAGGGAGCTATGCATAAGAACAGGTTGCTGGGAGGGTGAAACAATGAGTTTAAATAGATATTTTCAGGCAGAGAACACAGCAGTTAATGAGTTGGCTGAGAAAGTATCACTTCTGCAAAAAATGTGAATGCTGAGAAAATCTTTTCACATTGAAACCAAACAAACCAATCAATGTTTACTCTGTACAAAGGGTTTCCTACATGAGAATTGCTCGGTTGCCCAATAGTTCCATCTGTCAAAGGATAATTCTACTTTCCCCTCTCATTCAGAGTGCTTTGTGACACTTGATATACCGCTTATGAGACATGCTGTGCAGCAATTCCCCATTAACAAATCAAAAGAGATGACATTTCACTTTTTGGTGTCCAAAAAACTTCAACACATTTAGCATGGTATAAGAAAACTTTCTTTGTTAAGGTCAGCAACACCACAGTCAGCCCTCAGAAACCACTGCCCTTAGCCCTCCCAGGTAACTCTGTGCCTCATTGCTCTCCTTGCCAATAACTCAGGCTGCAAATCATTGCTTGGGTTATCTGAGGCAAACCAGTTCCATCTTTGTGTCCAGTCAGCATTCCCCTTCTAGCCTCATCCCTAGGCTTCTGAATATTCTTGATTAGTTGATAACAATTGAAAAAGGAAAACATTCTAAGGACTGAAGCATTTGTCACATGTGTCCTACTTTCTTTATAATACTCCATCTTTAGAACAAAACCAAGCCCATCCCCTGCACTGCAGACCCACACTTTGAACATTCACATCTGGAAGTTAGCCATGAACAAGCACAGCCAGGTCCAATAGAAATGTTAGATTCTATATTATCTCCTCTCCCCTGCTATTATCCCCTAACGCCTGACAAAACAGAAGTGTGCAGCAAGTTAATAAAGTTTCTCTGGTTTAGTAAATGAAGAGTCAGAGTTTACTTGTCACCTAGTTATCAAAATGCTAAACAGGAATTTTGTACTCCTGTGTCCCTGAAATCCCTCATTTTTAGCCTTATTGATAAAAAGAGAAAAATGTGGCACAAAGTATAGTTCAAGCTGAGCCTCCCCAGCGGGGACACGGGGTTTTCATCTCAGAGCTCTGGCTCCAGAGCAAAGCCCAGACTCCCCCATTCTGTCACCTGCAATGATTAAGCATTCATGCCAATCCATGCAGCCTGGAAAGGTCATAAAAACCAAGCACGCTGTCAACCCATCCTCCTTGGGAGCAACTGCAGACTTCCACTCACCTCTGCCGAAGAAGAAGGAAAGAGATTCCCTGCGTAGGCATTTCCATGGTCAACAAACACATCTGGTCACCTCTCACATCACTGTCAGGGAAATATGCTGGCACCAAATGAAAGCAAAAGCCTTTCCTGATCAGACCAATAAAGTCTGACAATTGTCTTGTGGTGGATGCCAGAGAGATTCTGAATATTTTGGCAGAAACAGCGGCTTTTTCTAGGTGGGAATCTGCCTACATAGTATTTATGCAAACATTTCCTCACTTGGTCTGTAACCACCCCTTCACAGCAAAGCCGTGCAGCATTATCACCAATTCTTTAGATAGTTGTGAGTTTAAAATACTACCACTGCCTAAAATAAAAGGAATTTCAATCACAGTGCTCCCTGAAATGAAAGAGGTGGATGCCAGTTTGACAATTTAAGCTGATAGCTGAGATACTGCCTCTCCAGCATTTTTGGCACCTGGCCTGGGGAGGAAGGAACAAGAAGAAAGGACAAAGAGAAAGTAGGGATAAAAGGAGGAGGAACGTGATCCAGTTCATTTAATATAATGACAGAAATCCCTGGAGGGGACACTGATTTACATCTACAGGCACTTCAGAGCCAGTATTAATAACAGGTACACAGTTGTACAACTGATACAGCGGCTCAAAGAGAGAATGTGAGCAAAAGAATTATATCTAGCATAATAAAAACAATCAAGCCTGCAGGTCAGAAATGTAAGGGAAGGATAGTAACTGCTGAGCCCAAAATTACTACCTTGGTTAGCAGCCAAGATAAAGAGTGGGTCATAAGTTATCTGCAGGTAAAAGTCAGAAAATAGGTATTTCTGCATCCACACCTGAACTGAAAGCAGCAGTGTGTGAAAATTGATTAGCTATGCATGCAGGTTTACAAAATACCTAAACAAAGATTCCTGAGCCCTCTGCAAGCACAAGATCAGGCATATAAGAGAACAGCATCAGCATTAGCACATTAGCATCAGCAAAGAACACTTTTTTTGGTCCAGGTACATATTCCTGAATTAGGCACTGGAGAGAACTGTTTAAAAAAGCCTCAGAGCATTATCTCAAACTGAAGCAGAGCTATGCTCTCAGACTGCAAGAAGTATACTGCTGCAGGTAGGGGAATGTGGGGGTATCAAGGACTCAAAAAGTAACTAAGGCACGAAACTTGTAGGCATTGCTGGGCTGCCTAAGCACCACGTGAATGCAGCTGAAGCAAGAACACTGCAAAAGCTGAGGAACACGGAAGTATATGAAAGCAAACACTTCAAATCAGTATTTAGCTCACACTTACACCCAATCTAGCAGAACATTACAGAAAATTTAGAATGCCAGGCAGAGTTACTGTTCACAACAAGGAGGTTTGCCTTAGCATACTGGGTATTGCAAGCTCTCCCCTCAGTGCAAACAACCTCATGTAATCAAATTGGAAAGATGCAAAACATTCCCAGGAAAGACCATATTAGTAAATGCATCAAACATTTACTAATAAGCTGAGCAAAACATTTTGCCACAGAACGCAAACTGGCCAATATAAAGAACTACTAATAACTGGAAAACATGTAATTTAGTAAAGTAAGTAAGAATCACTTATGGATTATACTGTTAAGACCAACATATTCAGGACCAAGATGGCAAACAGGAATCATCTGCAACAGCAGTGGTTCCAAATTTCTTACCCTCTGTTGACAGAGACTTCTCATTTCCAATATGCAAGAATTAAAGACAAAACAGAAGGCACTGAAATGCCTTTGCCCAAGCTGTAAAGATTGCCAAGTATCAGCTGTAGTCTGGTCTTTCTGTCCTTTAAACAAATGGCCACAGCTAATGCAGCAAGCCATCCTGGTATTCAGGGCTTTTTTCATGACCAACTGGTGATGTGCCCCTTCTGGAATTGAAATGGCTCAAAAGAAAACTGGCCCGTGGAAGAAAGGCTCGTATATAATCTCTAAGGAAAGATGTTTTGCTTGTCAACTACTATAAATGTCACTTATTCAGACAAGGTGTGTGATAACAGAGACAGAATGTCTTTCAAACCATTGGTTTTCTCCAGTAATGCCCAGGTTTCCTCCGTGATATCAAACACATTGCAGTTCCATGCAGGTGGTGTGATTTCACTTGGTTGATAGGATCACCACGGATAAATGCTCGATTCTTCTGGAATGGCCATGGCAGTCTCCCTCTGTTCTTCATCCTCGCATTGCTTGGGGATTAAAATCCTGGGAAATGCCTATTTACCTAGTGGGTGCTGGTTGAAACAGAAATCTATAAATGTTACATACCATGTACATCAATGCCATGGCAAAAACCAGTTCCAAATGTAAACCCAGTGAGAGCAAGCTGCCCACAGAAACGTGTGATGCTGCTTCAGGCCATGGTGCCTCTGCAGACCAGAGCAAGCCATGGTGATTGCAGTGACTTCCTAGTTTCCATTTGCCATTATTTGTCTTCTGGTAATTTCTCTATGACTCTTTTTAAGAAGAATTAATCTCCCTGAACACCTTCCCTTGTTTTTTACAAATGCAGATCTTCAGATTCAGTTTAAGCAAGCTGTCTGTGCTCCGTGCAGAGACAGCTGATAAGTTCTGTATCGTTACCCTAATCTGAATCACTGTAGAACAGTAATTTAATATTAATGTAATCTTGTACACACCTACAATAAGTAAATGCATTTAGAAATAAAAATTGTTTCAAAGTGCCACCAACTGTTGTTTTTGCAAACTGCAGTTCAAAGAATGTATTTTTAAAATGCTTCTACTGGATGTTTTAACATTTCTGTTGTAGCATACAACTTAAAAGAACAAGTGCACATTGTCCTTTTCCCAAGCTAGACAAGCAGTAAATCCCATTACAACATCTCCCCTATGGCTGGGTTTCAAAGGCAACATAATTGCAGTATTCCAGACACACCTTTTCTTGTTTATAGAATTCTGTATTTCATATTTGTTTTAATGACAAGTCAATTTTCAAAATTTTCAAGAAGCCTCCAAAATTATCTGAGAGAACCAAGCACTAAAAGTTTGCATTGCTTTTAAAATATGTTGTTATTAGTGATGTGTGAGTTCCTAAGCATTAGGTGTGTGCTAAGAACAACATGCTCTAGTGGTCTACTTTCATATCCTCAAACTTCCAGTCTTCTCAAAACTTGCTTTCCTGATTTCCTGAATTTTGCTTTCTCTTTATTCAAGCTGGACTTCCCACAATAAGAAACTCTTTTATGATCTGCTGACAGTAAGCAAAGAAGCAGGATCATAAAGCTTACCAGAAAAGCAAAATGGTACAAATCTCTTGGTGCCAGAAACAGGGTAAGTAATCACAGAAGTTTGTCATGAGACAGTCCTCCAGGACACAATGGTTACAGCTCCCAGTGAGCTGATCTCCATAAATAGCAGCCCTAAATCAATTCTATTTGCTTGCTGTGATTTTATGAAATGCATCAACTATTAAACAAATCAATGTGACCCCAAAGATTCCTTGGCTTAATACCTTATTATTTTGGGGCTATAGGCTGATTAGGCATTTAAATAATTTTCTGTGATAGCATTTGCATTATTTGAATATGCCAGATTGTGAACACAAACCTTTCTATTTCTCCAGTGCTTTATTTGCCAGCAATGATGATAATAAAATTAACAGCCTTCCCTTGCTTTTGCTGATGCCATTTAGCATTTTCCAGAGAGGTCAAAGTAGGCATTTTACTGGTTGGAAATGAAATGTGTCATGCAAGGTTTGAGTTATTCAGCTATTGACTGGTGGGAGCATTCATTTCAGTGAATAGTAAGCCATTCCAGTGTTCTCAGTCCAAATTGATCCAGCAGAATGAGACCCCCCCTTTGAAATCTGAACTCCCCCACAATTTTTCTTTCAAAACTGCAGCTCTGAACCCCTGTAGATGTAGTGGGTAATTGGTGCTGATTGATTTCTGAATGTGCAGATGGAAGAACGGGGAGAGGAATGGCACAATGACATGAGAGGATGCAAAGTTCAAGAACACCCCAGGCATGTGCCAAGGAGACTTTTCCTAAAAGCAATAATGTGACTGCAAAAAAAGCCAATGAGGAAGAACAGAAATCAAAGATATAGCTGAAAGGAGAAACAAGGAGATTGTAGCCTGGAGGAAACTGTTGGTGAGATGGCTAGGGGAATGAGGAGTTTTCAGCAAAACAGCACATGCTTCAATAGAGGAGATGAAGCAGAGTGCAGAATTGTAGAAGTTCCTAACCACATAGAAAAAAAATCTGCTCAATTGGCTGTTCTGAGAAAGATTCCAAAGCAGCCCATATTGACAAAACAGAAGACATCTGAATCATGTCAGTTCCTTTTTCTTAATAAAAGATTTAAAAGAAACAAATTTTGATTAAGAAAAGCAATAACTTAGGATATCCACAATTTTCCTTACATGAGGAATTCAAGCTTTTTGGATTATTTCAAAGGTTTGAAATATTTTCTGACTGTTTTGAATTATTAGAAATATCCAGGTTCTCAAAGCCATCACTGCCTTATTGTCACCATAATAAGAAATGCCTTTATTTCCATTCACTGTTTCACAAGTAACTGTGGTTATTATCAGCTACAGAAATCTCAAGTGCTGTACCCCATGACTTCCTACTTTTGCCTGGTCTTACAGGCATGGTTCTGACTCTGATTACCACTGCCATATGAAAGTATTACATTAAATAAAAATAAGGCTGGAATTTGCAACTTGCATTCCAAAAGCAATTGAGAACACAATCTCAGAATGACAACTGCCAAGCAGAAAAAAATCTTGAGAATTTGCAGGGTAAAATATCAAGTTTCCATGGCCCACACGACTGAGGTTTTGCAGTTTTGTTTTCCTTTCTAGTTTAGATCTAAGAAAACCAATTATGATTCATTAAATGATGCTTCTGATATCAATTTAGGTGACAACAAAAAAATCTTATGTTTTTTTTCTTTAATTTTATAGAGCTGCAGCCAGAGCCTATTGCCCCTATTTAACATTGCTTTATAAGAAATACATCTTTTAAATTTTCCTTGGTTTCCTGATCAATTGCTTTGGCATCCTTTCCCCACTTCAAAATGAATACATCTCACCACTCATTAACACAGTGTTGAATAGCAGTGCTTCCTTTTGTAACAAATCAGCAGTACTGTAGTGTGCAATGTGGGTTGAGTCTCATTTACATTAGGATTCTTTATACCATTCCGACAAGAGAGACATTTTTATAGGGAAAATCTAATGTCTGCCACAGATACTTAGTTGCAGAGGCAGCCAGACTAAGACAGCCTCCCTGGGTTTTGCTGCTGCAGCAGAGACTTTGACATGTGCAGCACCAAGTCCTGTGTCCTGCCCCAGCACAGATGGTGACAGTGCTCACCAGCACAGGCCAGGCTCTCTGATGTGCTGCTGGCTGGATGTTGACCCCCACATTCCTCTTATCAGAGAGACTGTGAGTCTTTCATTCTCACTAATGAGGAGCAAGACAAGGTGAACAGGTTTGGGACTTCACTGAAACTCCCACATCACAAAAATGCATTTTGCACCATACATCACCCATCAGAGGTGGTTATCAGACAGAAGCTGAACTCAAATGTTACTTCAAGCTAATTTCCAAGCTTCCCAAAGACTTGAATTTATGACTTGTCCGCAACAAATGAAGCAATTCTTTACTTCATCCCAGATTATTCAAGCCCATTTCTGCTGAAGTGGCCAGGTATCCTTTAAACCCAATATAAATCTCATACTATAAACCTCTTAATTTAACTTTCCTCATGGCTATTTGAGGAGCAAATAAATATCCCTCCGCTTTTCAGAAAAATGCCTCTGCAATTAAACCTTTTATTAAATCCCTAGATTAGTAAGAGCTGTACTGTCATATGAATACTCTATTAGCATGAAAAAAATAGTTAGAAAAAAAAGGCATGGAATATTCCTGCTAAATGAAAATTCTTATGAAGATCATAGGATCCATGGGACTTGCCTAGCACAAAAGGAATCTTTATTGATATGTATTGCATAATTAATAGAACAACAATAATAGCAGAATTGTAACACTTTGCTTTCATACATGCTAGGGCAAAACTTTGCCTTGATCAGTAATTTAGCCAGATTTGTTTTAATCCATCAGTTTTGCTTTGCAGCACATTTTATCCCTCCTGTGACTGCACTTAATGGGTGAAAAGTTTGCTGTTTCCATTCATGCTGTCTGTTAATGTTTTCTGCTGGGCTCTTCCACATTCCTGGCAATCCCTCATATTTCTTACTTCATTAGTTCAATCCCTATTATCTCTAATTCCTGTGTTTTTACATTAATTCATTCTGAAAGCCAAACAGCACACTGCCAAAATCAGGTCACCCTAATTTTGTTAAATTCTGATGGGATTTTAATACATATGGTGCTTCTCCCTGCTCCCGTTTATATACAATACTTAAAAGGGCAGGTCTATGTCTTCACTGCCTTGATAACTAAAGCTACCTTTCCAAATCCAGTCACCACTATTTATTAATCCCCCGTGGCTGTGTCCAGAAATCTTTCTGCATTAATGCAAAGAAGCAGGGAAATGCTGGCAGGAGTAGGATCCTCTGGAAGTCATCCAGCCTGACATCCTCTGGGGAGCACAGCGGTGCCAGCGCTGGGTCAGGTCAGCCTGTGGCTCTGCCTTGCCAATGCAGCAAAGGTAGATGCAGCTTCCCTTTGAAATTGTCCCCTACCTTGCTTCCATGGATTCATTTATAAAATGATAGAGTACATCTGCAATTTACTAGTGAGCAGCTAGGCTATATATGTGTATTTTAAAATAAAATGTGTGGCTCTGATTTTATATGAGTTCTTATCATGAACTTTTTCCCTTCTTTGATTCATGATTTTTCCCTTCTTTTTTTGTGACTGCCTTTCATATATAATTATATATCACACATATATGTTCACATATTTTATCAGATACATAATTATATTATAAGGATATATGTGCATACCATATATCTGACATCTATCTGTATCTGTCAGCCTCTTTACACTTGCTTCAAGTAGCATAAGAGAAACAGCTTAGGAGAATGGTGTAGGAAGAAGTAATGAGACTGGGAAGTCAAATATTAGAAAATAGAGGCATGAGAGCACAAAGACTTAAAGACAGCAGGTCTGTTGAACCAGTAGAAAAAAAGTTTAAAATGAACCTTGACTGCAGGCTATCTGATTGAAGGCTATAAAGAACTATACTGTTGGACACCTAAGTCATACAAGTTCATGCTAAAAAGAAGATGGAAATTTTTACCAGATTTTTACCAGCATTTCACCAGTGGAATAGACTAAAAAGAGATCTGGAAGAATGAATTGGGATGGGTCAGAATATGTGACCTGCTGAAGATCTCTTGTGTCCCTGAGGATTTTTCTGCTTTTTCTCCTGCTAGCTCAGCTGGGCTGATAAAATATATTTCTTGCCTTCCTCCTCTAAGACTTGATGCTTGCTCCAGTCACAAATTCTTGCATCAGAGTACTGGTTGGTAAAATTGTGTGGCCTGTAGTTATTGGTAGAGATCCCTAACACTTCATGGGTCCTTAAAAATCTGTTACTTTTTTCTGCCTGCAATAGGTGGATGCTCAAATTCTTTAGCAAGTTTCAAATATTCAAAAAATGCTACCCAGTATGTAAGTAATGTGGGTGGAATTTAATTGTAAATGTACATAGTTACATTGCTTAAATGACAGCAAGGTTTAGTCCTTATTTTGTCAAGACTTGGTTTTGATCCTCGAGATCATTTGCTGTTAATTTTCTATATTTTTACATTTCTGGCTTTTGGGGTAACCCACATGAAACATTCCCTACAGAGACACATCTATTTGCAAATCACCTCCATCTGAATATTGTGTAATTTAGTGAAGCTACTGCTTGTATAAGCTACTATTATCAAGATGCAAAGGCTGAAATTATCTAAAACTGTTTGATAAATATCCTCAAATTTCTCTGTTGCATTCCTTCACCTGGCTGTGCCCACCAAGTGTTCTTAAAATTACAAAAAGTAAAACTGTGCCCTTTAGCTTCAAATATATCCAAATATAGAGACTTCGACAAAAGAGTGCTAGAACCATTTCATCAAGTCCTCCTGGCTCAAGGTCATATTAAACATGCTTATGATTAGACATCCAAGTAACTTGTTTCTTCATTTCTCTGGCTTTTCAGAAATCTCACTGGCAATCAATTGGAAATTTCTGATACATGAGCAAATGTCAGAGGGGCTGAAAACAGTTAATAGGTAGGCTTTTTTCAGGGCAGGTCTTTTTCAGCCCAAAGGATCCTTGATAAGCTGCAGTCTGACCCTTTTAAATGAAAGCAGAATTGAGTACAGAAATGGGAGTGCGAAGACAGCAGATGATTTTAAAGCATGCTTAAAATCTCCAAAACAAATTTAACCCACTCCTTTCATTAAGGAAAGGAGGATATCTAAACTTGCTCTAATAATTTTCATGAAAGAAATCCAAGAATAGGAATGCACACAACCATCATCTTCCAGGAATAGCTTTCTTCATAGTGTTTCAGCCAGATAATATTAGGCTGTCAACAACTGGCTGACCCATGTTTCATGGCTCCTCAGAGGATGATGTCTCAGAGGACTTTGTGTACTTACTGGCAATCAAAATGTCAAAGACTGAACAATGCTACCAAAATGCCTTTTTTTTTTTTTCTGAAAAGGGAACTACTGAACTCTTGCAGGTCTCTCTCAGAACATGAAACTAAAAATTCTTTTTCTCAGGAATTTACAAAGTGTAAATGTAAATGTGAGATGTAGGAAGTGGGAGTACTGCTGAGGTTTTATCAGATTCATTTTCAGAATCATGTAAAAGAGCAATCTACATTACTGGGTTTTTCACCACTGGTCCAAAGGTCATTGATAGGGCAGCACAGCAGAAGACAAGAGTAAATTAACTCCTAATGTTACATATGGTACTAAGCCAGTAAGAAAGTCTGCTGAGGCAAGAAATGTACCCCAATAAAAGACATTTCCAACAATAAATGCCAATATTTGCACTACAGCCAAAGGAGAGAGGAAGAAGCCTGGAAACTCACTGATAATAGAAGTCCTGTCTGCCATGACCAGGTGCTTAAAGTTTTATATTAAGTGTATGCATCTTAGGCAGAGGTTAGGCAGATTCAGTTAAGATGAAATTCCCAATTCTTATAATCAAACTATAAGTAAGATATTATCCTTTGGGGAGACTTTGGAGAAATTAATCTTTTAGGGCAGGTAAGAAGCAGATGCAGAAGGGAAAGGGTAATCATGTTCTCTACTTCTCAAAACCCCAGTCTTTAAGAACATAATTTCTAGCAGGGGTGTTTTCCCCTTTTTATCTCTATAGCTCAGAATTCAGAGCTGCAATGGAAGCAAACAACCAGGTGCACATTACATCTTAATAGTCAGCTCTTTTATTTTTTGCTACTTGCATAAGGTAAACAAGGGGCAGTCCTTATCTTTAAAATATAACAAAAGATACAGCAAAACTGCTTTTCTCAAGCAGAAAATGAGGAACCTTTTTATTTTGTAGATTCTGGTTGATCTTATTTTGAACTGTCCACTGTGCTCATCATGTCAGTTTGTGTGGATCATTTGTTGCTGCATTTGGTTTGCATGGCAAGGCTTTGGTAGCAGGGGGGCTTCTGTGAGAAGCTGTCAGAAGCTTCCTGTGTCCAGCAGAGCCAATGCCAGACAGATCCAAGATAGACCCACTGCTGGCCAAGGCTGAGCCCATCAGTGATGGTGCTAGTGCCACTGGGATAACCTATTCAAGAAGGGAGAAAAAACCCTGTGGATCTGCAGCTATAGCAGAAGAGCAGAGTGAGAGACTACGTGAAACAGCTCTCCATTAACCAGCATCAGCAAAAGAGAAGGGGGTGGAGGTGCTCCAGATGCCAGAGTAGAAATTGCAACCCATGGAAGTCCACATTGGAGCAAATATCCACCTGCAGCCCCTGGAGGACCCTACACTGGAGCAGGTGGATGCAGCTGAAGGAGGCTGGGGCCCCAGGGGAAGCCTGTGCTGGAGCCAGCTCCTGGATGAACCCGTGGGTCCATGGAGAGAAGCCCACACTGGAGCAGGTTTGCTGGCAGGGCTTGTGACCTTGTGAGGGACCCATGCTGGAGCAGGGTGTGCCTGAAGGACTGCACCCTGTGGAAGGGACCCATGCTGGAGCAGGGTGTGCCTGAAGGACTGCACCCTGTGGAAGGGACCCATGCTGGAGCAGCGTGTGCCTGAAGGACTGCACCCTGTGAAAGGCATCCATGCTGGAGCAGGGTGTGCCTGAAGGACTGCACCCTGTGAAAGGCATCCATGCTGGAGCAGTTTGCTAAAAATCGCATCCCAGAGGAAGGACTCACATTGGAGAAGTTCAGAGAGGATGTCTCTCATGGGAGGGACGCCACGCTGAGTGGGGGAAGAGTGTGAGTTCTCCCCTGAGGAGGAAGCAGCAGCAGAGGCAATGTGTGATGAACAGACCGCCAACCTCATTCCCCATCCCCCTGCAGTGCCTGGGGGGAGGAGGTAGAGAAATCAAAAGTGAAGTTGAGCCCAGGAAGAAGCAAGAGGTGGTGGGGAGGTTTTTTAAATTTGGGGTTATTTCTCATTACTCTACTCTGATTTGATTAGCAGTAAATTAAACTAATTTCCCCAAGTTGAGCCTGTTTTGCACATGACAGTAACTGCTTGAGTGATCTCTCCCTGCCCTTATCTCAACCCACAAGCCTTTCATTATATTTTCTCTCCCCTGCCCAGCTTAGATCTTGACAGTGATTTCTGAACTGTACAGATGAAAAACAACATAAGAGAAAATATTAATAGCTACTATTGACAGAGAGTTTATTCCAAGCCACTCAAAATGTAGAATCAGGACCCTCAAAGCAATTTTCATAGTAGCAAATATGGTGTCTCTGCTCAAAAGAATTGCAGTCTAAGATTAGCACTAGCAGAGGCACACAGGTGGGAAAACATCAGCAAAGAAAATACAACCAGGAAGAATAATAGGTAGCAGTCATAGTTTAATCAACAGCCTGACTCTTGTAAAGTGTGCTTTGTTGGTATCACAGCGAGGGAGGATTTTTATCCTTTATAATGAGGATCTCTGTACCTGCTACAGGAAACTTGTCTCGAGCCTGGGAGGGCATGAAGATGTCTGACTGAAATTGAATAATACTCTGGGAGGGGCCAGCATCAGAGGCTAGTGGGAGGCAGTAATTAACCTGAATATGTGATGAGAAGTAGATGAACTACCAAAGGCTTTGAAAGTCATGTAAAGAAAATGTGCTTATTAGTGAGGTATTAATGGAGGAATGAGATAAGAAAAAGGATGCACAAAGAAGGGATGAAGAGAGAAGAGGGTCATGGCCACAACAGCAGGCTATGAAATTGTGTGGTTGCATTTTACGTAGGTATAATGCAACTTCCAAGATCAGAAAAACATAGCTGAAACATTATAGAAACCAGGATGGCAGTTTTAGGAACTAAATCTCCCTAACCTCAAGCTGTTCTTAAGCAGGGGCAACTTGGGCAATGAGATAACTTTAGCTGAGTATTTTCTATACTCTTGGATAGGGTTTCATGATTTTGGAGTGTAGAAATCCCCTAGGATTTAGGACTCTGTTTTAAACATGACAGAGGCTGTGGGTCTTGAGGGGAGATGCAAGGATATTCTCCCTCCTCCTTCCCAAGGACAGTAGTGGGAGCAGAGTGAGGGCACAGAAGGTTGGGCTCACATGCAGATGTGTTCTAAGCTGCAGGAGCAAGATATAGAGAAGGCAGTAAAGGAGTTTTGAAATGAGGGGGAGAAAGTTCATCATTAGATGAAAGTCATGAACTTTAATGGGGATGTGGAGACAGATCTGGGCCAAGTCCAGAAATGTTTGAGAATAATACGAAAACCAAGGAAAACCCAGAGTGAGCTGCAGATTGCTTTTTCTTGTTGTTTTGTTTTGTTTGTTTGTTTTTTAATAATAGATGTATATTTTTATAATAATTGGAAAGAAGCAGATTGCTTAGGCATGGAAGCCTTGGTCTGCTCTCAAAAGAAGTGAACTGTGCACCCAGTGTGTACCTTTGCAGAGCTCCTAGAGTGAAGAGATGGAACTATGGAGAGTAAGAATTGGGGAAGGGACATAGCAGGATTTGCCTAAGGAAAGAAACAGAAACCCATGAAATCCACAACTGGAATTTAAAAGCTACAAAATAAAATTATCTGATTCTGCTTCCACAAACACAGACACGACCATCTGGCAAATAAGAAAAAGTCCACATCTCAACTTTTTAAAAATCCACTAATATTTTAAAGGCTACATATAGAAGCCAAGGTATTTTTTGGATCACCTCAAAGCCTCTTTATGGGCATGTTCTACCTGAGATCTGAATCCTTTAAAACTGACTTCTTCCTGTAATGAGAATTAAGACATACCCTTTGAAATATGATAAAGATCCCATCTATCTTTTACAGTTAAGTATTCCCTTCACCAATAAATAACCTTAAACATGAGATGTAAAGACATGCACTTTCACAGCTTCTATTAGGACAATCTTTGGATAATGAAAAGCTTGGGAAATAAGAAAAGAAATATGAAAATATGTACAGCTGGGACAATGCTGATCCAGGCTGCTGATCTGGTTCTGTAGTTCTACTTGGTTACTTTGAGAAAGGCCAGATGGGACACATTCTGCTTCCAAGCAGTGGGATGCATGAATACCTTTTATTTGGAAGAAGCCTCAAGTGACACAATTTTATTTACCTACCTCTTCTGGGCCTTTGTTTTCTTCCCTAAAGAGCTACCCATAGAGCACTGGTGGATACTGATGGCATTTGCTGACTCAACTTTTTTTAGTAGATTCACTCATGGATTTCACACTTTGCAACATTTAGACCATCAGTTTCATAACAGCCTCTCTCCAAGATCAAATTATATTGGATTTAATTGGTTTACAGAAACTGTCCCTTGTGACCAGAATGAGATCTTCCACTGTGCTCTACCTTGCAAAGTGCTGCTGAGAACAACTGTCTGTACCCTGAATCTCTCAAAGGACCTCTTGACCTCGCAAAGCTCTGATATTTGGATGATGCTACGATCATTCACTACTGCTTTAGTCCTGCTACACCAATCTGCAGATGAAAGTAAGCCTACAAGACCTTCATGGCCTTCAAAACTGCTTCTGTTCCTGAATTTCAGCAGGTTCTAAGAGGCATCTCTCCATAAGCCTCCTGCTAAGCAGAACAGACAACTAAATTTTGTAATTAAGTCACATACTGCAAAAGAAACTGTCAGCTAGTAAACATCCTAAAAGGCCTCAAATTAATGGTTGATGCATTTTATTAAATTAGCAGCCCAAATCTGCATGCCAGCAAAAGCTCCTAGCTTCTGATTACCTCCGGGAACAAAGACTAGAGCATGCTTATAAATAGTGGCAGTGGGCTTAGCATATGCTACCTTCTTTCCTAGATAAATATTAATTAGCCATGCAGAAGAAGCAGATCTCTAATAGGAAGGAATCTTTGTAGCTCTCCTTAAATCAATGCTGACATGATAATTTCACAAGGAAAAGATTTAATTCTTAATTTTCAGCAGTTTTTTTTCTTTGCAGCGATTCACTGCATTGCACAAGTTTCCATGAAGCTTTATGCATTAGTAGCTTGTTGCTTTAAAATGTCTGCAGACTTTTTTTTTTTAAACAAAAAAACGCAGTGTTTCATTTCTGAAAACTTGATATTTGGGACCCCTTTGAAATCAACTCTGATCCTGAAAGGAGACCTTTAGAGATTCCATTCTCTAAATCAGACAGAAAGACTGGAATATACTGAAGTGGGACAATGCTTTAAAACTGATACAGCTCCATATATGAAAGCGGAGAACTTCTGCCAGATCTAAGCAGATTAGAAAATTAGACCTTTTTTCATCTGAATCCCTACAAAGCCTAAATGCATTGTACTTTCCCTCAATGCTGAACAGGTGCTAAAGGTTATGCCATTGGCTTTTATTCCTAGACAGCTGTACCTTTATGGCATACTGTCATGGCTATTTTCCACAGATCATTCCCCAATGGATATGAATGAATTTTATAGCAGGTTATAATCCACCCATAGTACAGGAGGTAGGTTAAAATCCCTTCAGGTATATAACTGGAGACAGCTTGAACTGGAGGGATGATCATTGATCCAGATTCTCTGGCACCCAAACAGGCTTTTGCACTGATTTTAGTGTGAATTAGAGGCTCCAGCAGCCTCAGACTGAAACCACAGCTCTTTTCACACAAGCAGTCAATTCTCATTTGTGACAAAGCAGGAGAATCATGGCCAATGTGCAAGGAAAGGAGACAGGGAAGGATTGAAGTGGTTTCCTGTGGAGCATCTCCAGGAACATTGTTAAAAATCAAATTCCTTGTAGATGGATGAGGAACAGACACCAGCCTCAACTTCTACCTCCATGAACTCAAATGTGTGAGGATAAGTGCAATGAATGGAGAATAACTGCTGGAGACACTGTAAGGGAAGACTGGAGGGGATACTTTTGCTGGACCTCAGTTGCCTACTCAGGGTAATTGAATGATATTTGGAGGGCATCTGAGTGCATTTTTCAGCAACTGTGCCTGACCAGTACGGGTTGAGAAACTCAGTGTGTATTTGTGCCTTCTGAGCCCATGTGCTTGTTTCTTTGTCGGGGTCCTTAGAGTAAAAATCAAAACTAGGCCCAGCTGTTCCTTATAATTAAATTTCAGTAACTCAAGCTGGGTGATTTTATTTTGACTAGTGACTTAAGAGTGATGGCATTTAAATGGCCTTAGCTGTATTTCAAAGTTAACACCGAGAAACTTCACACAGACATTTGTGTTATTTGCCTGTTGGCAAACTCAACAAAATATTACCGTGTTGATTTACATAGCCAAGGTTATCTTTGCCAACAGAAGGACTCAGAATTTCATTATTTAAAATATGAGTATGAATCTCATCACAGTGCAGGAGGCTACAGATGCCATTACATACACCTTACCAGCTGAGTCAAGAGCAGAGGTGAAGTTTATATTGTGCACTGAGCTCCATGTTCAAATATACCTAAGATGCAAGAGCCAAAACCCACACGACATCATCTGTGGCCAGGACAGATCTGACTGTACAATGAGGACTTTTCTTTTCTGTACTTAGGCTTGTTTCTATGTGTCTGTCTTCTCTCTCTAATTTATTTATAAGATATTTACGCCATACATGGGCAGTCTGTGAAGCAATAAACCAATAATAGGCTCAGTTTTCATTCAGTTTCTATATTTGGGTATTTTAGTACATCAGAATCTGGGTATAAGAAGTATTAACAGTCTTATGCCAGCAGAAAGAAATTAATTTTATGCCTGCCTCTGCACAGAAGCCAAAAGCTTCAGGAAATAAGATCTCTTCTCATAAGCATCTTTTCAGATCCAGTTAGGAGAGGAGAAAATAAACAATGAAATGCAAGCTCCTGAGCAACAGCCCAGCAGTGAGATATGATCGTTCATGTGACAATACATATGATACACAATATGTGTCTGACCAGCACTCCAGGACTCCAGCACTTATTGATGATCCAGGTACAATCTGGTGCTTTCATCAAGCCTTGGCCCTTGGGAGTCCGGTTGTGACAGGGGGCTATGTGCAGCCTGGCAGAGCAGAGAAGAGCAGTCTTCTACAACCTGAGCACCCCTTGTTGTGACACAAATCCTTGGAAGCAGCATGTACAGCCTGAGGAAAGCAGCAGTTCCAGAGCCTGGCGGGGGGATATGTTTTCTGCATGTGCCTCCAGCAGTGACATGCAGCACCATGACACAGACCCCTGCTAGGAAGATGGCTTTACTTTCTTCCTGCAGCTCTTCATAACTGTCCTGGTTTAGAGCAAATTTGGGGAGAATCCCCAAAGGGCTCTGGTAGGAAAACAAATTCAATCAGCCCCTCCCCCCAACTGGTCTGGGAGAAAATACCTCCTTGGAGAAAAGTGGAAAAAACCTGTTTATTAAAGAATAGAACCTAAACAATATTAAACAATAAAACCCCTTGCTGCTCTAAAAGTGATGACAAACTGAGAAACCCCCCATCCCGGGTTGCAGCTCAGCTCACTCAGTCTCTGATCAGTCCTTCTGGTGCTGGAATTGTCGCAGGCCAGGCCCGGCCCGGCCCAGTGGCCACAGGTGTGAGCTGCCGGTGCTCCCCTGGGTGGTCAGTCCAGAGCAGGGTCCAAGAGGGCCAAAGAAAA
>NW_005054328.1:2404379-2406573 GCF_000277835.1 Geospiza fortis | reverse complement strand
GAATGTAGAGGAGGAGAGCAGTGTCTGACAAACTGTGCGCTTCTTCTCTCCCCCCTTCACTCTCTACAACAAGTCTTAAAGGTGCAAAGCTTATTATTCAGCATAAACAGAACAAGGCGATTGGGGATAAAAGCATCATACAGTCAACCCAAGACAATAACCCAAGGCTGAAGCCTCGAGAGAAGCATGGGGAATGCTTACTGAGCCTGCCCAGGAAGACCAGGCGGTCCTTATAGGAACTCAGGTGAGCTGAGGTCGCTCACCACAGCCAGACCTGTCCTGCTGGGTGAACATTCTGCTGACCACTCAGAGCAGTGCTACAGAAATGAGTGAGAAACCAGTGAGCACAACGGAAGAAAACAAATGAGGAAGGAAAAAAATCATCTTCTTGGCAAGACCAAGAGGGAAGCAATGAACAATGATTACTGATGAATAATGACCCAGAATTAATGGAGAAGGGCAACAGCAAAGGCTGTGCACAGAACACAAATATTTTAGAATGAGAATAAACAGTGACATTAGTAGGGTGGCCAGAACTCATTACCTATTCACATAATACTTGTCTACACTACACACCATAGCTGATGGCTGTGGCTAGGGCTAGAACATTGCCCTTGGAGGTTTTATAATTTTATCAGAAGAGTTTTATAATTTTATCTCTTTGCACAAGAGGCAAGCTGTTCCAAAATTGAATGAAGGGCTAGGTTTTCCTCTTGTTATTATCAGTGTTTTAAATTTAAATTCCTCTCAAATATGTAGCCCTATTTGGGAAGAATGTTGAGCTACACAGGCTTGAGGGCAGTTGCCAACTTAAGCACAACTAAATTAAGCCAGAAATGCTGAGCAGAAGTGAAAGCAATATCACACTGTATTAGAAGCCAGGATTATAAAATCTCTGCCTATCAAAGAGATCAGAAGAATGCAGACAGCTCTGTATTATTTTAATGCAGTAAAGTCTAGAGCTTCCAACCAATTATCAGGCACCAAAAGGAGGTGGTGCCTGCTTGAACACAAGGAGGCACCACAAAATAAAAACATGGAAACAGACCAAACCCTATCCCCATGCACTTTTGGGAAAACAGAAGGGCTCATTGACATTTTATCTTCCTGTCAGTTCAGTGAATGTAGGCAAACCTTGACTGCCACACCTTCTTTAATCCAGTCTTCCCCCACCTCATTTCATGAAAGTCTAACTAAAGATCTGGAACAGATTTTACAAAATTTCAAGCACCACCACTTGTTTCTTTTTTTTTATCTCAGGAGACCTGTGGGTCTTAGCACATCTCAAGATCAGGGCACCTCGTCCTGTGCCGAAGAAAGGAGGAAGGAGCTGTCCCTGCAGGGCTCTGACTTGCCCACGCTGTTGTGCAGCCCTGGCTCTTCTTCAGTTCAATGCTTCTCTTCCTAGAGTTTCCTAGCCCCTCTGGGCCACAATGGATCCTCTCCAGCCTCCTCTTGTGGTACTTCCTTGATCTGCATCCTCTCGGGTGAGCCAGTCTCTTGCTGAAGAACAGGGCGCAGTGGATTCTCACCCTATCCATGAGCTCGATGTCCCAGGCAGAACACTGCAGTGCCTGCCCCTGTGTGGTGCTGAGCATAGCCCAGAAAGGACGGGGCAACAGGGAAACTGATTGCTTTCTCATCACCGAGGAAAACAACCAGGAGGAGATGTCCAAGAGGGAACTGCTGAGAGTTTACAGGGAACTTAGGCATGTAGCAGTACGTGAAGATGTGCACAAACACGCTTGCAGACTGAAAACGCTTGTCTCAACTTAATTTGTCGTAGTGTCTTCGGGAGACTTATACGGGCTGGAGCATAGGCATTTCACAGAGCTTGGAATTATCCTGACCCAGCAAAAAGCAAGCTCGCACTCCCTCTGTGTGCAAAACTTTCCTGCGGCTGCTGAGAACAAACGCTGGCAGGAGCTGCGGGACTTGGACAAACGTGTGCTCCCGCTGCTCCTGTCCCCGACTGCCGAGCAATGGAGGAGCCTGTGGGGCACATCAAGGCTGCTCAGCCGCGGGCGTGCCCCTCCAAGCGCACCAGAAAAATAAAGGAAAGAATATAAAAGGAAGGAGAAAATGGGTAAGAAAGCCTGAGCCCAGAAGACACGGAATTACTAGAAGTGTAAAGCAGGCGATGTGATCCGGTGGTGATCCACCTCTACTGCAGCGGGGCTCGCCGCGCTGCGCA
>NW_005054328.1:2402025-2403286 GCF_000277835.1 Geospiza fortis | reverse complement strand
GGGGGCGGCGGCCGCGGAGGGATGGAGCCGGCCGGCCCCTGCCGGGCGCAGTTGGGCTCCGCCAACGACTCTTACCGAAACTGTAGCGCCGAGGAAGTGATTTACCAAGATGCCACCCCTCTCTCCGGGAAGATCGTGCTCGCCGTCGTCCTGGCGCTGGTCACCCTGGCCACGGTGCTTTCCAACGCCTTTGTCATCGCCACGGTCTACCAGACGAGGAAACTCCACACGCCGGCCAACTATCTGATTGCCTCGCTGGCCGTCACCGACCTCCTCGTCTCCATCCTTGTCATGCCCATCAGCACCATGTACACTGTGACCGGCAGGTGGACGCTGGGTCAGATCGTCTGCGATATCTGGCTGTCCTCGGACATCACCTGTTGCACGGCGTCCATCCTGCACCTCTGTGTCATCGCCCTGGACCGCTACTGGGCGATCACCGACGCCGTCGAGTACTCCACGAAACGGACTCCCAAGCGGGCAGCGGGCATGATCGCACTGGTATGGATCTTCTCCATCTGCATCTCCATGCCCCCTTTGTTTTGGCGGCAGGCGAAGGCCGAGGAAGTATCTAACTGTGTGGTGAACACGGACCACGTCCTCTACACCGTGTACTCCACAGTAGGAGCCTTCTACTTCCCCACTCTGCTGCTCATAGCCCTCTACGGGAGGATCTACGTGGAAGCCAGGTCGCGGATTTTGAAGCAGACGCCAAAGAAAGCAGGTAAAAGACTGACGCGGGCACAGTTAATTACAGACTCCCCGGGGTCGACCTCTTCCGTCACGTCCATAAACTCTAAGGCTCCCGAGGGATCCAGCGAAACGGGCTCCCCCGTGTACATGAACCAGGTGAAGGTGAAGGTCTCGGACGCCCTGCTGGAGAAAAAGAAGCTGACGGCCGCTAGAGAGCGGAAAGCTACAAAGACTTTAGGGATTATTTTAGGAGCCTTCATCGTGTGTTGGCTGCCCTTTTTCATCATCAGCTTGGTGATGCCTATTTGCAAGGACGCTTGCTGGTTCCACATGGCCATCTTTGACTTTTTCACGTGGCTTGGATATCTCAACTCTCTCATCAACCCCGTCATCTATACTATGTCTAACGAAGACTTCAAACAAGCTTTCCACAAACTCATACGTTTCCGATGCACAGGCTGAAATGTTGAATGCGATGTGCTCCCCGGGGCAGCCCCCATGCACGCCCGCGCCCGGCGCCACAGGTAGGTCCGCGCACCCCGCCCTGCGCGGAGAGTCGGGGCGCGAC
>NW_005054328.1:2354903-2401853 GCF_000277835.1 Geospiza fortis | reverse complement strand
TCGGCCAATTAGTGCTAAACGGCGCTCGCTTTTCGAGCCCGCAGCCGAGCTCCCCGGAGAGCGCCGGGCCGGGCCGGTCCCCGCCCCGGTGCCGCGCCCCGCAGGCAGCTGCGGGCACCGCTGGGCGTGCAGCCCCCTTGGAAGGGAGACCATGCGGCCCCGCAACCAGCGGCATGATGGTTTTTGTTGGTGTTTTTTGGCAAGGAAGGGAGGTAGGATAGGCCCCAGTTGCAGGCTGCTGACAAAGTCCAGCCCTGCTTCTTTCTGCCCTCCTCGCGGCTCCGGCTGCTCCTGCGGGAGCGGAGCAGGCGTCCCGAGGGGAAAGCTGTCCCTCAGCCTCCGTGGGAGACTGGACACCTCGGTGTGTCTCTTCACACACGGAAGGGCTTTGCCTTTCCGCGCCTCTTGACAGCAGTGGCTGCCAGCTCGTCACTAAACTCAGCGCCACGTTCTGCAGAATGCATACATGCCTTTATTGTGATACTTTAATAATTCTTCCAATCTTTTGCTTTTTGTCTGCAGAATCAAGTTGCTATTGTAAAGACCCACTGCTTGAAACTTCCCCAAGCCCAGTTGCCAGACTCATGATGCTGCAAAAACGTCAATACATTCTGCCACCAAACTGCTCAGCTCTGCGTTTCAGTGTAATGACTCTGGCAGAGATGCTGTTCCAATAGGCACGCAGATCAGTTGCAAAAAAAAACCAAAAAAAAAAAAGAGGGCAGCCTCGAAACAAGGTCTATAATTCATCTGGAATGAAGAAAAAAAAAAGTTTGAGACTAAGCTCCATTTATTTTGCAGGCTTAACTTCTTAATTTGTTCTCCGGCCGGTTGTAGGGGTGTGCACAAGAGCACAGTTGTCTCTGTCTGTGTTGGTAGCATAGTTGTACTTCTGCACACCTGTAATTTCTTTCTTTCAGTGGAAAGAGTTGCTCCCTTCACCCATGAGGCCAAGAGGAGACAAACTCACGTTTAAAATAGGAGCATCACAGTAAATTCTGTAAATGACTCCTTCAGCTGAACATGTGTGAGAAGTGACAGTGTGCAAAAGTTTTCTATTTGTATTTCAAAACAATAGTAAATGAAAATGCTCTAGAAACCAGAGTTGTAGACCTGTTCAACTGCACTGCGTATCTGTAGTCTGTCCTCATAGTTGCCTTTAAAAAGGAAATACTTCTTGATTTTACTCTGTAAGAGCAGGAATCAAGAAGCCCAATGACCTTTTCCATAAACCAGCTGGGAATAGGAGTAGCAGTTTGATGCTGTAACCATGTTTTCCATTTTGTGTCGGTTGCACACCCTTACCGCATGAACCACTGCAAAATTTAGAATTCTCTAAGTACTTAACATTATTTAGTGTATTTTGTAAAGAAGTGAAGCAGTTTGCTCTTTCAGAAGAGTTATTTCACCTGCAAAATAAATACCCATGAATCATGAATTAACTGATGTTAGTGAAATTTCTTGCCTCCCTACTTCCCCCCTATGTTTTTTTAGTTTTTCTTCTTTTGTTTTGGTTTTTTTTTTCTTTTTTCTCCTGATTGGACCTTAAGGCAGGTCTGTGCGTATTCAGCAGAGTTTCAGGATACGGTCCACCTGCTGTGATAGAACTGCATTGATTGTTCCTCTTATGTGTAAATGAAAATGAGTATAAACAATAAAACGCTTGACTGTGTTCTCAAGAGTGGTAGCAATTGTGTGACTGAAAGGAGTTTTTATTGGTTTACCCTCTTTCTCAGTATTGACTTTTTAGGTAACACTGATTTGATGAGTCACTCAAGAAAGCAATTGATGAAGGTTGAAATTACAAGCTTCAATCGGTTGTCAGTTTTTTAACAGGCAGCTTTACTTTCATTGTAGTTAGTTCTGTTAGGCATAATCATTACTATTTTCATGTAATGTCAGAAAAAATGTTTAGTTTTTTTCCACAAATATTTTTCTTACTCCTTTAAAAGCAAACAAAACTTACTTTAGCATCTGGTGGATAGTGTAATCAATGTTCTTTTAAAGCTGTGTGTATGTATTCTAGATGGGGATTGTTAAAAGACTGGAAAAATCTTACATGATTTATCTGCCTGCTATTCTTCAGAGAGTTATTCAAGTAATAAGGATTTCCTTAACTGGATAGTACAGAAAGTGTGTGACCCTTTGTGCTTCCACTGGTCATAGGCAGGAGGAAGTCTGTAAGATACAAATTGAAGCAGTGGAAAATAAACATTTTCAGTAGTTTGAAGAAATCCAAAAGAATTGCCTTGAAATTGCATACCTGTAATAAGAGAACCACTATACTATGGTTCTAGAAAGTACCCTCATAAAAGCGTAAAACAATGCTTCACCAATTTTCATTTGTCATTTTTTGATCTTGTAGAAGGAATTTTGTTTACCCCAAATTCTTTCTCACTGGGCTTCTTACATGTGTGAAAAATGGAAAATGAGATTTCAAGTGAGTATTCCAGCATTTCCAGAGAGTTGAGTTTTCTGTCAGTTTTACAAAGTTAGGGGGCTTGGAGGGCAGCGTGGCTCAGGAGTTGGACTTTGCGTTCCTCGTGCTGCTGGAGGAGCATACCTTCATCTTCAGCAATGGGCAGCAAATACTCCCAGCTCCCTGCTGTGATGTGAGAATTTTGCTGAGAAGCTAATTCATCAGGAAAATACCCTTCCAAGTTTATGCTGAGGCTCTGAACTTTCTGCACAAGCAAACAGACAGCCATGCTTGCTCTTGGGAGGACAATGTGTGGAAGCTGCTCTGAGTGACCTGGGGACAGAGAAGAGACTGACTCGAGCCCTGCTGAGGTACCTGGTAGTTAAAGGCCCCATGCTACTGGAGCAGCAGCATCTGCTTCAGAAAACCGTTCACACAGGGGGACAGGGAAAGTGAGGGTTTGCCTTTGTTCGCAGTGAGAGAGAAGAAATGTAGGGCAAACGTTGCTCAGTGCAGAAAATATAAATATATAAAGTCTGTTGCAAGATTCACGTAGAGTGTTTTAGGGTAGGAAGAGTGTCCCGTGTTTGCTTAGCATCTCTGTGACTGGCAGAGTGTGTCCTGGTTGAACCTAGATTTTAAAAGATGCTCAGGGATGTGGTGGTAAAGTTTTGACTCTCTCTAAAGAGGTCTGAGAATTTTGCTGTCCTGCTTCTCTGCTCCCTTGCTGTGCCTGGTCACTGCACTCTGCCTCTGGGAGGATGGAGCATCTAAAATTTTTAGTAGGAGAGGCTGTCCTTTCTGTCCACCCTGTATCTGTATTCCTGTGGAACTGGCTCAGTGAATCCTGCCTCTGGGTGTTTTCTCCTGGGAGCCTCTTCATGACTCTGCAGGTAAACTCCAAAGGTGCCTAAACCCATGCTGTTCCAGTCTTTCATTACAGAAGCAGCATGCCTTTCTTTTATCTATCTCTTGCCTTGGGTTCAGACACTCAAATGATGCTTTTGATACAAATCTCTGCTGGGCACTGAGGTTTGAAGTTGAGCACGCACTTGCCAACCTTGTATTTCCTGCATTTCATGGTAAGGGATATGTGTGTGACTGTTGCTGACTCCAGGTGCTGTGAGACACATAACAGTTCAACAGTAGTTGCCATTGTGGGAGCAGCTGTTTGCAGCCTCATAGCTGCACTATTTTCCTAGTAATCTTCAGTTTTATTTAAGAGGCATTTCTCTTTCCCAGTTAATAAAACACAGAATATAGAAATGAAGAGGGGAAATCCCTTGCAATTAACCTTCATATGGCCATGCAGCAGCCCAGCCAACAAAGTTCTGCCTTTTCTGCATGAACAGGACGAAGAAAATGCCTTGATTAATGTGCCAAGTCTCCATGTGATAAAAGGGATCTCAACTAAATGTCTAGATGTTTACACCATATTCCCTGCTAAAGCATTTGAGGAAGCTGGCCTAGCCTTCAATCTCCAGCAGGGCCATGTAGAGTAGGGACAACTCCATTTGGAGAAGCTGATTTCCACCCTCTGTTGCCCCTGCCTGCAAAAAGCCACTCTGCAGTCCATCAGGAGAGCACTCCAAGGGCTTTCTGACTTGAAAACGCTGTTACTGTGTTCTCTTGGTCAGAAAGGACCAGATATTGTCAGAAGTAAGCACTTTCACATGAAAATCCAGATCAGTCTAAAGTTATTCTTTTTGGAGGCACAGGGAAATGACAAGTAGTGGAAACATTGGAGAAGAAGCATTTGTGGTTTGTAGCAGCAAAACAAGTTGAGTGAGCAATGTGGCTGAGAGCAATTCTGCAGGCAAATAGTAACATTCCATTTAAATTGAGATGTAGCAGAGATTGAAGAACAGGTTTCTCCACCAAAGAGAGGGTAGAGCAAAGACTTTGAGGAAGTCATCCAAAATCTTCAAACCTTGACCAGGGTGTAAGGAAAAAACAAGGTTACTGCTCCAACATCTCATGGCCACAGGAGACTGGTGAGTGGGCAGTTTCAGAAAGAACCATGCCCAAACACGTGTAAGAATATTACAGATGTTTGTAATATTGTACAGTTATGGAATGAAGTAGATGCCAACTCCATTTTGTGTGTTGGTAACTTTTTTGTCATTAGAGGAATGAAACATATTTGAGAGATATCTTAAACAACCCTCTGTGTCAGTGCACAATGATTAGCGGTTCATATTAAGAGTTTTTTTTTTATTCCAGCAGTTAGTACCTGAAACACAGAAGCAGTTTAAGTGAACTGTCCTACAGCAATGAGTCTGGCTGATAATAAGCTTGAAACATTTAAGCACAGAATAATCATATAGAAAAGCAAGCAGAAAATGAGGCTTCTTAATCAATCACGTGTTAGTCTTGAAAGATGTAATACAACAAGCAGCTCAATAGATAAGATGAGGAGATTCACAGGATATCAAATTTACAATACAGAGATCAAAATCTCATACTGAGTCATTTTCAAGAGCTGGAGAAAGAAAATCTTTGTTATTCTTTTCAGACATCAAACTACTTGCAGTCATCCTTATGCAGGAGCAAGACTTTTTTATTGTCTTTATACAAATAATACTTAGAAGGCTACAAACAGATGGAGTACATGGCTGCAGGGCTTTCACTGAGTAATCATATGTTCTGTCTTTTAGGCTGAATGGTTGTAGAAAAATAGGAAAGACATGAGCAGGGGGTGATTATGTAAAACAACCCCTTTTGGTATTTCTTTCCTTATGCAGAACCAAGGCAAAAATAAGAACAACAGGAAAAAACAGTATCTGGAAAATTTAAGCATTAATGATGTGATGTGAGATTTCAGGAACATGTTTAGGGCTGAATGGGGCAAAAATAATAAATATACTTCCAGAATTCATAAAAGTGAAAATTAAATGAGAATTTTCCTTCCATCCAGGTACCCCTTTCATAATATTGCTTGTATAACACCATTTCTGAAAATCTTGATATTCCCAAATATGTTCAAATTAACATTTTCAATACATTCATGTCTGCTTTTACATGAAGGCATACGCTTCCCAAACTCATCTACTTTTTCCCCTGTATATTTAAAATTTCAATTCATGCCCTTTTCTACCTGTATATTGTGTTTAGAATATAAATCTCATTTGGACTCAGTCCTTTAATATCCAGTCTCTGAAAAGATGAGAAGTACTACTTCCAAAAGGAATATTGGGATAAGTACATTTAAGAGAATTGGTGCAAAAGCAAGCAAGGTTCCTTATACCTCTCTACAGGGCAAGGCTGTTTTTCCCTGAACTCAGTTCCTAGAAGAATCTGAGTTATATTTGGAAGAAGCAGATAGGATGGAAGCTGGACCAGAAAGCAGTGCGGATGTAGAGAACAGCCAGGTATTTACGCAGCAGAAGAAAAACATCAGTGCTAAGTTCATATTGGGATGGGTCTGTCTGACTCACAAGGGACATACCAAAACTCTGCATTTAATTGGGTCCAGAAAGATTGAAAGGAGTGGCATATAGGTGAGAGATGGTGAAGGAACATGCATTGCCTGGAGGCCCCGTGGGCTCTCTCTCCCCTGGGTCTGTGTGGCCCTGGCTCAGGGCAGCTCTGACATGGGAGCTCTGTGGCCCTGGATGGGGCTGCTGGGAGAACAGTGTTAGGGCAGCCAAATCCAGTAGCCTCGTGGAGGTGAGGCTGCACAGCTCCGTGCCCCAGGTCCATTCAGTAGTGAGGCTCATGAGGCTGAGCATGTTTCCCCAGGCACATGCAAACATGGATATATGTGCAAAACACACAAACACATACTCATTGCGAGCCACACACCTAATCAGCACAGACAGAGGTGCTCAGTGCTCACACCAACACAGACAGCCCCGATGGCCTCGTGGTCCTAACCTCTCTGGCTAACCAGGTTAGAGGTCCAGTAATAATTACATATATGCATAGGTACAGGGTGGATCCCTCCAGAAGCTGGGCTCAAATACCAAATCCTAGTGTCCACTTTTTTTCACCTGGTCACGAGGCCCCAGTGCTTAGCCCCACTGCAGCTGCTGGTACAGGTCATTGCACATACACCCGTGAGCACTCCTTCATGCACATGTGCACATGCACCCAGCAGGGATGTCACAGCAGCACACACACATACATGCATGCACCCGGCTCCCAGGGCACCTCACCCACTCCCTGGCTACTCTGACTTAATCTTTGCAAGTGACCACACACTTACTCATGTTGCCCTTGCCAGTTTTTGCACTCCAGACAGGCAGCTCCTCCCACCCACAAGCCCACTGCAGTTATTGTCTTTTAGATCTCCTGCCACACTTCTGCACACAAGATAGAGACAACAGGGTATGTCCAGACAATTGATACCAAACAGCCTTTGGTATCCATTTACATAGGGTCAGCCCCTTTTCTCCTTTTATTACTCATCCTGTCATTTGTTCCTAAACTTGTTCCTCTTCAAATGGTCCTGAGCCCTCCCATCCCTCAGCTTTGGTTTCTCCACCAAAGATTGAATCTTAAATCTCATGTTATCCCCAAATGCTCTTCACTTGCATCTCATAATGCATCCCGTATCCATAGGGAATAATCTCCAGTCCTAAAAGTGTTCCTATTGATTCCTTGTTATGGGTTTTATGCCTGGACACATGCACTTGTGTCCCCTAGAACCACCTGCCACTGTGCCTCTGTGCTCTTCTGGGCTTGTGGAGATGGACCTTTGATGGCCCTTTGGCCCCTCCATGATGGGTTTGGGAGGAGCTAAGGGAGGATATTACTTGCCTTGCCTCACCTGCCGTTGTCCCTGTGCTCCTTTGTGAGCTTGTACATAAGCTTTTTACCAGGCAACCTAATATTTTCTTTCTTTCAGGAAAAAAAATAGAAGGAAAATAGCTGGCAGCCACTGTTCCAGATGTCAGAAGACTAAATGTTTAATTTAATGTGAACTAATTACCATGTCAGAAACTACCTACCAAAATATAGCTAGAGCATTAAAAAAATCTCTTGTGAAGTGTTCATGTTGAATGAATGTATAGGTACCAAAAGCATTACTTAGATGGCACACTAAGCAATCTTCAGCAGCTCAAAAATGAGTATTTCAGAGCTATTCTTTGTTTTGGGACCTTGAAGAATCTTTTGTGTCAGGTAAAAACCAGATTTTTCATCTCCCGGGTTTAGATCCTTTGTATCAGACAGCTAGATCTGAATTGCCTTTGTACAAAGTTCTGTACTTTGATCCACACTAATGGAGAAGATGCTTGAAGGAATCATCATGATAAGTTAATCAGTCTCTTTCATTTATTTATACTTGTGCTTTGGCTAAAATTTTAGAAGGAGCTGCTATTAGTTTCTTATGAGATTGCCAGTAAGGCACTGGTCAAGCGCTTGAGTAATGTACTCACATACTTAAATATACTTCTGAGCAGTGTATTTACATGCAGCTGAAACAAGAAACTAATAACTTCTTGCTTTCAAAAAAGAGCAAGAGATGATCTCAAGTGTGTTATCTGGGGCCTCACAGGAACCTTTGGGAGAAGCACTGTCCTCCTCTTGAACAGCAGCCAAGTCCCACAGATGCATATGAGACATAGAATATTCAATATTTTCACTGGAGAGGCTTGGAAAATCAGAGAACAGAGACAAGTGATGCTGAGAAGGGCAAAATAATGTTATATGGGGTAAAAAAATCCTCATGCCAATGCACAATGAAATAATGAAGACTTTTCTTCTAGACACGCTGGGAACACTTCTCTGTGAAAACAGTCAAAAGAGCAAAAAAAAAGGACTGCATATAGAAAACAAGGCAGAAGACAGCATTGCTTCAACTTGTAGATTCTGTGTCCTGTATCCTGCATGCTACAAGAGGTCAAACCTGCCTCAAAAATCATATAGTACAATAGAAAACATTCAGTAAAACAGAGGGTGTCTTCGGAGTGTGTCTGAAGCCTCATTTGGACACAAGGAATCTCATATTCCAGCTGCCAAGACAGCTGAGGCTTCCTCTTTGTACCATGCAAGGACAACTCAACACCACGACAAGGGAAGGCACATTCAGAGTACAACAATTATTACAGGAAACAACATCTCTAAATGCAATTCTGCTTGATCTGATTCCACTGGGTCTGAAAACCCCAAGGAAAGGAAGCATTTCTGATGATTTTCTTCTCTTGAGTTGTACTGATGAATGCTGATTCCCCAGCCCATCCTGCCCTGCTTCTGCATTAGGTAGAGAGGAATTAAGACACTTGACTATTCTGACAATTTTCCAGAGATTACTCCTCTATTATATGTAAAGTTGCAGCCAAAAAAATGAATGCTGGATGGTACAATAATAATTGCATTCAAAGAAAGCATCACCTTAGGTTTTGCAGGGTGGGCATCCAACTATGAGGTTTCTGGAGCTGGGAGACTACTTTGAAAATCCAGGGCCCAGTTCCTGTTACTCTGGATTATTAAGCAGATCTCTACACATACACAAGAATGAAATATTAAAAAAAAAAAATTAGTCATTGTGCAATTTCCCAGAACTAGAGACTCCGGGGTATTGTAAGGAAAGAAGGCTCACCCATGCTGTTCTGTATTCTTACTCAGCTATACACAATTAGAGGACACTGGCTGTCATTTATGAAGGAAGGATTTTATCTCTTCTGTTTTTAATTAAATCACAGACCTTCTCACTAGTTCATAAATTGGCACTACTGTAAGTCAGCTTCCACAGAAAGAAGTTGGATGTCAACATCCTGTAGGATACTCTTGCCCAGCTACTCTTTAAAATTGAAGTTATTTATTTCAATTAAATAAAAGTTACTAGTACTGGGAATTTTACATTTTGCTGTAGGAACAGTGAATTGATTTCTGCCTGAATGACAAGTTTCAGTCACACTTCAGTCACAGTTCACAAAATATTCTGAGTGGTTTGTCAGCAGATGTAATTGAGTTCCTTTAATCAGTCTTAGGGTAAGATCCTAAAGGGATACTACCAGGCTTTTTCCAAGCTGCATGGTTACTAGTTCATTTAATTGAAGGAGGTTCTTCACATTCTTTCAACTTCCTTTACATATATGATTTTTGCCTGGGTAATATATGTGGGTTAAATCCTTGAATTGGCTGGAGACAATACTCCTGCTTATAAGAATTCAGACCTGATATTAAAAAAACAGTAGAAAGAGTGATGCAGTGTTTGCCCTGGTGTTTAATGAAGCAGCTGTTCCCTAAGCAGAGGAGCAGTACTAGGGTTTATATAGCTGCAGATAGTTCTGGGGGGGGGAGGGGGGGGAAGTGGAGATTTTTAATGCTTTTAAAGCAATCCTAAGTGTTCTTTTCAGTTGTTTGAAAGGTTGAAGTTTTTGAAGCTACTTTTTTCAAATCAAAGATTTGTGTCCTTCCCTTTCTAAATATCTTACGCATTTCTAAACAATTACTTACGAAACTGGAAATGTTGGGAAAGGAGTAACTCAAAGAAGTACTGATACTGGCAAGGAAAATTATATCTTCTCTAAAAGATTCCCTGAATGTGGCAGCAGTTCTTTATTTGAGGGACCTGCATGTATCGACATCAATGCTTCCTAAGTCCCAAGGAAAACTTTCAGGGCTAAAAGTCTCATTTAGCTCAAAACTTCATATTTTCAGACCCACTGTATTGTACAGAAGTACAGTTGTGGAGTTCATGTTGGCGTGTATTTATTTCCTTTAATATCTGAAATTACTGCAATTTTACTTTCATGTACTGCATAAAAGGCTGCTGGAGGCAGTGGAGGATATACCACTCCCTTTGACTAAGGGATCGTGGGCTCCATTAGTGACCAGACATCACTATTTGGGAAGGATTTTAGACCCCTAGCAGACAGTGATATTACATCTGTAAATCAGTCAGCTCTCTGTCCAGAAAGCTCTGGGCATTCAGAGGTGAAAGCAGCCATAGCCTCCAGTCAGCTGCTCTTGGGCTGCAGGTTACACACCACAGAGGGGCTGGCAGGATTCTGTGGGACTAATGGAGTTCAGGAGCTGGTCCACAGAGCCAGGCAGCCCCACACTAGGCTGGGAAGGGTTGGTGGGATGCTGGCAGGGGCAGGACTGGGACTGAGGGCGCTGCCACAGCAGCACATCCTGGGTCAGCGGGGTGCCTGAGATGGCTCCTGCTGCTCCTGGGAAGAGGCACAGGCAGCTCCCTTTGCTCGAGAGAGAGTCACGAGGATTTGGAAAAGGACTTGGCAAGCGGCCCAGGAATAAGGAAGGTAGAGAAAAATGCTTTTTCCTTCATTTAGTCAGCGGCTGGCAGAGGCAGGGTACGAGGCTTCTCTGAAGGACAGCTGATGTTTAGTACAAACAAGCCTTGTGTTTGAGTGTCTGGACACTTCAAAATGTTATGATCAAAAGAAACAATAGACAGATAAGTACTTTTATGTTGCTTGACCTCGATGAGCAGCCTAACAGCTCACTTTCCAATCCTCACTGCATGTAAGATATTAAATGAATTTCATTTTTCCTTGAAATGCTCAGATTCAGTGTGAGGCAATCTCTCCTCATACCGCTGAGACCTCCGACCCCAGGAAAATAATTTTTGTTCTGCTCCCTTTGTGTTGCTGCTCTCCGCCTTCCCAAGGGGACCCAAGTCCTAGCTAGCCCCAGTGGCTGCCCAAGCTGTATTTTGCAGTGCTCTTCCCTTGCCCCAAGGCCACGTCAGCCACCACAGCATCCATCTCATGGGCACTGCCCCATGCCATGGGGCCCTCAGGCCCTGTAGCACTTTGCTGCCCAACAGGGACTGTCAACTAGGCATGGATACAGCAGAAACACTGGGTTGGTTTTGACCTGCTAAGTACCCCTGAGTAACTGTGCCTCAGATCTCCTCTGTTAAGGAAGCCAATGATACCAATCTTCTTTTGGTAAAACAAGCATTATTATAATCCGCTATTTTAAAGAACATGTTTGTGTCAGTCCTAGGAGAGCTGTTTTCCAAAGGAGCATGAATTCATCAGAGTACTCACATGATTTGGCCCTTAGTGTTTCAGAAACAAAACTGATGAGTTGCAGCCTCCCACCCCACCCACAGTTCCAGAAAATGTGATATAAGATGACAGCAGAGATTTTCAATCAGATGATGTTGTTTTCTGGCCCGTTTTAGGCCAGATCTAAAGGTTCAGAACTCACATCCCTTTTCTCAGTACCTGAAAGCAAGTTTCTCTTCTTTTTCTATGTTTCAGGATACAGTGCAAAATGATGCTGAGAATGATTTGCCTACAATCTGATGGAGAAACAGAAAAATACAGGAGATATCAGAACTCAAACCTGAGCAGAAATATCCGTCTTTAATGCAGAAAGTGATGGAAAGTTCAGCCTGGCTTCAATACCAGGCAGAGCAGTCCAGAAGTTCCCTAGCTTGCAACTCCATACCAATGCCCCTCAGGCGCGGGTGCCACTTGCTTCTCAGAACTCCCAGGGTTTGTGCATGCTCTCCTCTACCTTTATGGATGCTACAAAACTTTCTTAGCTCTGTTTTCTTTGTTACAAGCTCTCAAATCATCCCTAAAGTATCCCAGGGGCCTGATTTTGAGGAATGTCAAAGATGGAGGGATAAAATATGTTGCCATTGAAGAGTTACATTTTGAACTCTAAAGGTCAAGTCAACTATAACAGAAGTATTTTCATGTGTATGTGTCAACATTAGGCAACAGAATGAAATAATAAGCGCATGTGTGCAGAGTGCCAGTAAATAACTCCACACTTGCCAGTACATTTGATTAGTTTTAACACTCTTTTTTACCTTGCATGTTTCAGACAGGAGACTCATAACTACCCCTGATCTGGGTTGACATCCACTTGCCTTTTGGCAAACTCCAAAAGTGTCAGGTCCCACTCTTTTCTTGTATTTCAGACACAGACCTGGATTCTGCAGCTGGATCTAACTCTGAGTTAGGCAAATGCTCGTCATTTCCAGCAGTTGGTTCATTCTCAACTCAGCCAGGGAAGAGTCCTGACTCCCTTGTTCTTCCTGACAAAGCTCTTATCTGTTCTCTCTAGCTTTGGAAATGCTACTTTCCTCTGGGTGTTGAGCTGCTGCAGTTCTTTGCTTGGTCTAGACAGTAAGTAAGAAAAATTCACTGGGACTTCTCTGCTAGGCTGAACCACTAGTGAATCATGAATCTGCTGAGAGTACTCCTATTGAACAGAGTAATCTAAAAAAGGAAGCCTTTTAATCTATTGATCCTTGCTTTTCTTCTATATATGTTTTTTAACCATCATGCTGTACCCAGCAATACAAATACAATTGATATGGTAGAAGAAAATCCATGCAACCCAAAGAATGAAGGTATATCTGTGTTACTGAAATTGTTATCTACTTTTATTCATTTAGAGTAAGATTAATAGAGCTAAAAATGAACAGTATCTATAAATATTTCCTCCATTCATTGGCTTACATACATGTTTTAAAATAACTGTTAAACATACAGGCTGAATGTGCTAATTGAGACATACAGTGAAAATCTTCATGGAAACTTTGGGAGAAGAGGTGGCGAAAGAGTAAAGTAATTCCTTGTTCCTTAGTGTTGTGGGACATCACTCACAAGCAAAAAGGAGGAAAACTTTCTTCCAGACATGAGGGATTCTGCTTTGAGATGAGTTGGAAAGGTTCTCAGCCTTTGTCCTGTGCTCTTCACGTGCAAGTGGATGTGAGTGTGGAAAGAAGGCCTGTGGCATATGCAAGAGCCATCATGACAAAATCATGCCATCTTAAATCCATAGGGTGGGTAAGTTTTCAATAAACCTAAGAGAAAATGGGGCACAACATAGCTGCTGTTGAATTCAGTGAGGGAGGTCATTCTTGTTAAATGTAATCTTAGTGATGCCATTGTAATTTTATCCTTTGTGACTTTATTTAATGACTGAAACCCTATGTTTCTTAATTATGTTTCAATCAATAATCATGTCAAGAAATAAACCTGGCTAGTTTTCTGACATATAGCAAAGCATTCCTTACTCTGGCTTGTTACAAATCTGAAAACTGTGGGAGTGGGCACCTTTAAAAATTGCTGAGTTACACAGTACATTATGTTTCTCTTATCTAAAAAGCAGTAGGATAAATTCCTCTAGAGGTTCTTTGGCAATTTGTCACAAGATTTAGGAGAGGAAACAAATTTTTCTTGGGACCAGTGATGTCAAGTGAAATTCTATGTCCAGCAGTAAAAAGCTGTAAGTATGACTGGTGAGCTCTTTAAGGGCTTTTAACTGAGACCAGACTTGGCAGTAAGCTGTAAGTTTGGGGCAATGGTGCATTTGGGGTTAACTGTACACACAATCTCTCTCCCACCCTTGAGAATACTCTAAATCACCATGTTGGTCTCTGTATGTATTCTTTCTCTTCTACACTTTATTTATTATGACTGCAAAATCCTTTGACATGTCCAGTCCTCTTCTGTACATTATCACAGAGATCACCCCAGCTGAGGACTGAATTTCAAGTGGAGATTTTAAGGGCCAAAATAGTATAAGCTCAAAGGGCCGTCAGCTGAGATGTTGATCTGGTGTGCCAGTTTTCCAGGGAGTAGTGATGTCCCAGTGTTAAGCCAGAATCATACTTAGATCCCCCTGACTGCACCACTTGCATGGCCACACGTCTGTGTCACCTGGGTGCACACTGTGTGTTCTTGGAAAGAGCAGAACTCGTGAACCTGGAGCCACAGAAAGAAGTCAAGAGGACCTCACATTTTTATTGACAGAAGAGCAGTGCTAGTAACAATTTGTGCAGATTATGAGGGTTGAAAGAAATAATAAAAAAGAAGATATATTCTGTCTTTTGGTAAAGAGGAAAGAATAAATGACAGTTTAAAAATCATTTAGGATGTCATCTGAAAATACTTGGACAACAACATATTGCAGCCAGACTGCAGACACGCACATAAACCAAAAAGGAAATATTTGTTAGTGAATAAAACATCTTATTTTGGTGCTACCAACAGAAAGAACTCAGATTTTTCTAGCTACTGTATCTCCCTCAAGAACTACTATAAAAGATCTATGGAAGAAAAAAACCTGTAGTGAAGGGTATCGTGTTTTAGAAGAGCATGATACAGAGAGGAAAGAGTAACATTTGCCTGAATGTACCTCTGCCCATGAGTCAAACCCTGAGTAGGTGCAAGCAACAGGTGGCTCATACAATTTTGTTAGTTTTTTTTTTTTTCTTAGTATCAGTACCTACAGTTTAGGGTTTTTTTCTGATGTCTCTTTTGTTGCATTTAGCTTTAGCCATTCCATCTTTATGCAGTCCTTAAATGAAACCTTTCCTTCAAATTTCTAAACCATACCTTTCAATAAATAACTCTGTTTCAGCTGAACTCTTGCTCTTCTTATATTCTTTCCACCTGATACTATGATTATTTTAGCTTTTTGTCTCATGTTTGCATTCACCATTTGGTTTTGGGATTGTCACCTAGAGAAACTGCTGTTCCCACTGAGTCAGTGGGAGGCTTGATTTATATCGCTGGAAAGATACCATGTGCTTAAACCATGGGAAATACTGAAAACTGGTAGCTAGTGGAGAGGAGTGGAATTCTAATGACTGAAATGAATTTGTGCTAATGATCATAGCTGGAAAATTATTAATAAGAATAAGAATATGTGTGGTTTGGGTTTGGAATTATTTTGTTGGGATTTTTTGAGGTCAGCAAATTGTACTATGCCTGATCTGCTGAAGCATTCCTATCATCCATTAATCATCCTCATTACAGGCTTTGGCTTGACCAGTCTCAAATCAAGTGGCTTGTAGTTCAAGTGGAAAAGGTGGTTCCACACTTCAGCCTGCCAAAGACCCAGGAAGCAAGCTGGGCCTTGAAGTTTGGCTGCCAGCAATCTGGCTGCAATTACCAATGGATAACTTAAATTGATCTTTTTAGGTGTAGGGGAGGGGCAAGAATCTGTGGGGAGGTTGATTCCATGAATTAAATGTGGTAATGCAGTAAATGGGAGAGGATAGATCAGTCACAGAGCCTTGAAAGCACTGTGAGCAGATTATGTTTGTTGTTACAGAATACAAGGAGAAGAATGGTACAGTCAAAACAATGAGCTAAGAAAACTAACTTTGCTGCTGACAGGCTAGAAGCAAGGCAAGATGGTATTTGTCAAAGGCAGGGAAATGAATATTGTGGGAAGCAAGTAATGAGAGAGTGAGTGATGTGGTTGTGAGTTTCTGCTGTGAAGAAGTGTTATGCAGTGAGAATTGAAAGGTAGACATGGATAAGGAGGTCACATCTAAGATTATTCACAATCATAAGTCTTTGTGGTATTTTCCAGTGGTAAGGCTAAAGGTAATGGGAAGAAAGACAGGATTTGGCTTTGAACATTTTGCACTTAATCTTGAAGTCTTAAGTCAGAGCACTAAGAGGAAATGTCAGTGCAGCAGACTATTAGTTTAGCTTAAGTTAAGTGAGACGTGTCAATGGATGGGTAATAAATCTGCTGGTCACTGACCTAAAAATGATAGGTGATTTTTTATTTACCAGTATGGCTTATTTATGGGCAAAAAGCATAGAGGGAATAAGGCTGCAAAGTTTCAGCTGAGTGCTGGGTCATGGAGAAGATGAATAAGCACCTTCAGAACTCTGCTACAGGAGCAATTGCAGAGGGAGAAGGTTAACTGTGTGAAGATTAAGTTACAGACATCAAGTGAGAATATTCTGCTGCTAAGAAGAAGACAGTAATAGGATGGGTTAACACCAGGTTTGCCATTTGATCAAGAAAATGATTAGAGGTTGTCTCAAAAGGGTTTTGAAAGGAATACAAAAGGCACAAATTAATTTGTATGGAAGAGGAGTCTCATCTAGATATTGTAGACAGCACTAAAAGATAATGGTACACTAATGATGAAAATGTTGGAGTAAAGAGTGAGTTTCCCTAAAATGAAAGTGATTAAAGCATTAGAGGCAACAGCACATTTTTATTCTGTCGTATCTCGGTTGCACATATACTTGTTTGGCAAAGGTCTCTTTCCTTATGCATGTGTGTCTCTTAAATGGAGATCTTAGATACTGCTGTAATATACCTGATAGTGAGGCTACCAAAAATCTGTTTCATACCTCAAGAAACTGTCTACCTTATATCCATATGTGCTGTCATCGGCACAGAGTAGCTTCAAAATTAACATTTTTACATAAATCTTTAATCTCTCAAGTTCCATTATATAATTTGATCAGTGACATCTTCTAGATGTGGCCTCAATGACGGGTGATGAATGTAGGACCATAGTGTCAACAGCATGGGCCTTCAGACAGCAGCAGAGCTGTGCCACAATGCTGCTGTGGTTTGGGTACTGCAATGACAGCCTTGTGCCCTGTTCTGTGTGTGCAGCAGCGCTTGCCTGGCTGACAGGTGCCCCGGCTAGCGAGCAGCGCTGCTAGCAGTCTGCCGGGGCACTGCCTCAGGGGAGTGGGCAGCGCCTAAGGAGAGCTCCCAGGCTATAGTGCAGAGCCGTCTCCTTTGGACAGCCTTGGAGTCTGCTGCGGCCAACAAGAATAAGAAGCGTCTCTTAATCTGTAGCGAAGTCCTGGTTTATTGTAATCCAAGCGGGTGCAACACAGGGGCACCGAGGGGCGGATGCAGGGGGGTTTTAAAGGGGTACAAAGCGTAGGGGAAGCACCCGTCCTCGGACAAATCAAATTACAGGTACATATGAATGACGTAAAGGGAAAACCAACAGAAACTAAGTAAGGGAAGGAACCCAGCTTCTGAACCAATCACTTCCAGCTCTAAGGAGAAGGTTCCAGAGTGAAATGCGGGGTTAGAAAGTGATTGACAGGGCACTGGGGGGAGAAAACTAATTAAGTGTCATGGAAACCGGGGAGGGATGCAGGGAGAACCAAGGGGAACCAATTAATTGTCACAGTAACCGAACGACTGACAGGTACTGACCATTGGAAAGCGCAGGAAGGAGAACCTGGGCAGAACCATTAGCAGAACATGAAAAAGGGGAATTGGAACAAACCATTGAACACTGAACACACCACAACAGTTGTGCGCAGACAGAACTTTTTACAATCACTGCCACTCTCCTACACTGACAGAAATGGGTCAGCAGTATCTGCTGGGCCTCTCTGCTCCACGAGGCTGCCAGCAAAGGCTGTTGTTCCCCTTTGCTCCCTGATAGCACGCTCACCTCTCCCCTGCAGAGAGCAGAGGGACTACAGAGGAGCAGAGCACAGAAAGGGACCATCTTGTGCTGGGGCAGAGACGCCTCTGGGAATGGGAAAAGCAGACTCAGCCCTTGTGCTCCTGAACTTCAGTGTAGGGTCAAAGGCCTGTGGGAACAGCGGTCCTTCCTCCTTCCCCAGCAGCATCAGATTGGCAGGGAAGCTGTCTGAAATCCTATTGATCGCTTGTTTGGAAAGTTCAATAGTGTCAGGAATGCTGCAATACCTTTTCTTCTTTTTGAATTGAAGTCATGAAAGAATGAAATGCTTTTCTGCTCTGAGAGGTGTCCAAGCTCAGTGATTCTCAGTGATGGTTTTTTGTTGGCTTTTTTTTTTTTTTTTGAGTGGAGACACTACCATTTCTCTGGTTTGTGTTTACTGAGTTTAAATGTATTGTCACAAAACAAATATTGTTTTGTGAAACCCTTTGAAATTATCACTCCAGCTACAGAGATCTACAGCTTCATGGCTCATCAGCACTAGCCTGTGCAAAGAGGTAGTAGTGTTCCTCCTGCAGCCTCTGCCTGCCAAGGAGGTGAACACATTGTTGTGCTTTCTCTTTGGGGAAGGCTTGCATTGCCTTCCAGCTGCACCTGCTGGGGTGCGCAGCACAGATCTGCAACATGATCATCTGAGCCACAGCATCTGGGGGCTCAGGAGATGAAAGGGCATCACATGGTGCCTGTTCCTGCCCAGTCCCTGTGGAGGACTGCAGCCTAGACTGCTGCTTTGTCTGACTGTTAATGGGGATGAGAGCAGGGTTACTCACACACCTTCTTCACCACTATTTCTAAAAACAATCTGGCCCTCTCTGACATTCAAATGTGCTGCAAGTGCATAAGGAGGAGCGGGCAAGTGAATTGGAAACTGGGTGTCAGCTCCATATGACACATGACCCAACCACAAAGAACAACTGGCACCCTAAATCAGTGTTACCCATTTAATAACCAATTTCCTGCATAGAATCATGTCTATAGAGATATAAATGGCCAAATCCTCTTTCTGATTTGAAGGAATAAGAGCATGTGTGTTTTCAGTGTAACAAACAAAGTTTATAGCATAAGATGGTAATATTTAAAACATCCCTAACAAAGACAGTAGAGCTATAAACCAGATTTCAAGGGATTAAAATGCTGGTTTTGAGGCCTTTCATTCCAAATATTGATTAAAATGCTGGTTTTGAGGCCTTTCCAAATATGCCACAAGTACAGATTTTGAATTACTTGGTTGTCCAATCCTATGTATGCTTCTGGACCTCAGGTCCTGTGTTTCAGGATCTAGACATAAGACTTTTCAGAGTTTTTTATTTACTTGATTTTTTTAAAACTGATTTTCATTTAAGCAGTGGCTGATCGTAAAACAGTTATGTCTTATGTCGGAGCACTCAGTGAGGCATCTCTCCTGGGGATCTTTTTGAAGCACTGTAGGAAGTACTGCCCTCAGGAAAAGTTGACTTCCCTAAAGTCAAGATGCCAGAACAGACAATGTCAGTGCCTATTTCAGCAGAAAGTCATCTGGGTCAGCTTAAATCACCAAGGTAGGTTATTCTTAAATCATTTCTCTAGAAGGACACCTGCTCAGGTCCCAGGGGTACGTGTTTGGGTTCACTTTTAATTTAAATTATTTTGAAGGAGAGCTAATCAAAATATGAAAATATTTGATGGTGATTAAATTTAGAATTCACAGATAATTAGCTGGAGGGGATTAAAAAAAGCTATCTGCAGATGCTGAATTCAGCATGTGTCAGTAGAACTCCAAAAGCACATCCTTCCTATCGTCTTCAGAGCTGCTTTTCTGGGGTTGTCATGCAGTGTTTTGGGAAGACACTGCCTGGGCACAAAGTACAGCAAGTAAAGATAAGACAGAACATCAGGGCCCTCCTCAGAGATATTTCTTATTCCTCTGACCTTGTGCAGCCAGCTTTACAGAGCTATTCAGCTTTTCAGAAATCCATTCCCAGCTAGAAAAGAGCAGTTCCTACTGGGAGTTTTGCTGTGCTCCAAGAAACTTTTGTCAAGTTTCTGAATAGCGTGGAAGTTCCTAATTGCTTTTAACCATCTCTGTCCTCCCCCCTGCTTTGTTACCTTTTTTCTGCTTTTGACTCCGAAGATATTCTGGAGCATCTCCCAGCTCTCAGAGGAGGCATTGAAGCTGATACAAAGATCTCCACAGACAGCTCTATTTGCCGTGCACATGCTTTATTGATCTCAACCCTAAGAACCATATTCTCAAGCTCTGCCTCCTGGTATGTTATCTCTTAGCTATCGATATATCTGCAAATAAAGAGGATTCCTGACACAGTTTATATTCTTGCCCCCACTATAAATGGTTGCATTTTTATTTAGATGGGATGGAGTTCTGGACCATACTTGAGTTAGCAAGGAGCACTGCAGTGGCTGAGCTGTTATTCTCATGGACTCTGCAACAATCTCTGTGATTGGTGTCTATGTTGTGGAGCCAGCCAGCCCCACTTTGAAGCTGCTGAGCCTTTGCACTGCTTTGCTCTTCCCTCTGCAAGCTGCTTCTTTGTCTCTCTGGTAGAAGGGATTGGCAGCATTAGCCTCACCAGAACAAAACAAACACAAAAGACTTTTTAAATAGGACACATCCACACACAGACTAAGGTGGCGTTTAAGAAAGTGATATATCAATAAATTATCAAAATAAGCCTGATTGCCCTGACTGAGTCCAAACAAAAAGGGGTTAATACCCTTTTAAGATGAAGGCAAAGTCTCCTTGTTTTTATGGGCAGAGGGACAGAGGGACAGTAAGGACCCTGCCTGCAGATTTAGCAATGCTGCTACTGGAAGACTGGCTGCAGTTTGAAAGCACGATGCAGAACTGAAGAAAATTCAAACAAGAGCTGCATAAAGGGTTTAATATCTGAAAAAGCAGCCTTTTTAATGAGAAACTAGGGATGCCAATACATTTTCAATCACCAGCTCAGGGCTCATTAGTGGAGTAGGCAGATGTTAAGTTTGACATCCTAAAGCTGAGCGACTGGAGCCTGGTTTCTTCCACTGTGGAAGTCAGATGGAGCTTGAGCAGTGGTAGCAAGACAGCTCTGGGGTTTGCTGCTCCTGCTCCTGGCAGACAGGAAGAATGGGGCTGGTGGCTGCTGCTCAGGAAGTAGGCTTTTTCTCACACCAACAGTATTTTCTATGCCACAAACTATCTTTTCTCAGTAGAGGCATAAATCTGGAGGTTTTACAAGGTCCTAGACATGCGAATGCTGAAGTCTGTGGTACTGTTGTCTTTTTGGTGACCTTTTCTATACTTCTATACTGTCCTCCAAAACAGCCTAATCTCCCTGAGCCTAAGAGGACATCCCCATGACTTCCAAGAGGATCAGAGTGGTTCGTATGTCCCCAAAACAGAGCTGGAGCATGGTCAGGGCATGTCCAGCAGAGCAGGCCTTCAGCATACCCTGAGAAGTGGTATATACTTTTATTTTCACCCCCTTTGGACAAAGTTTTGTCTCGTATAAAAAATTTATCTGGAGCCCCGATAAATCTAATATTCCTGAAACTTATACTTTTGCTTCATTATTAAAGAAACCATCTGATCATTCTTCTCAATTAAAATAAGTATTTTTACTTCAGCTCCTTGGAGATGCAAATGTCTCTTGCTAGAACAAAGTCCTTGACTAGCTAATTAATAACTTCTATGAGCTGAGAAAGCTCTCTCCATTCCTCCCCCCTTTTTGACTCTAACATGGTGAAATTATTGTAAACTTACTTTAAATTCTCTAACATTAGGTATATGTCAAAAATTTCCAATACAAATATCTAACCATGATTAATGGGTCTTGACTGAAAGCAGACACAATGATGATTAATCACTTTGGGGTGATGTGATCCCAACAAGCTTCTTACTAACCATGTGTGGCAGTCTCCCATTACAGTTACTTCCAAGAAGGATAGAGAGTGGTGATGGGCTTCAGAGGTTTTGTTATTCCAGTGACTCTGTGAAGGCAGGTAACTAGCTATTGTGACCCCATAAACAGAGTGGGAAATTCAGAAATAAGTTTATATCAATATGTAAGTCATAACCAGTCTCATCAACCAACATTATAACATCTTGCTGAGCTTAGTTAGCTGAGACAGTTTCAGGCAAGCATAGAAGCAGCTAGTCCTCTCTTTTTCATATAAACTGTGTACTTTATGTCATGTTTTATTCTTGTTTCATGTGGAGATGTTTTTCAAAATTAGCAAGCATGCAATTCAGTAAATGTGTTGCTGGAACTATTGCAGTGAGTAGTGCTTATTGTTAATAGAGTTGCTCGGAGATTTTTTGTGCTGGTAGTTTCGTGACATTGTTAAAAGCTTTGTACCATCGTCTATGTGCTGTTCTATTGTCATACCAAAGTTCAGATTATTAAAAGAGTATTAAGATTATGGGTTTTTTCCTCCAGATTTTTTTTTCTAATGTCAGTGGAAAAAATAGATCTTTTCTGAACAAACTGCACCCCAGCACATCACTCTTCAGACATGCTGGTTTTAGATAAAACCTCAGATTTCTCTGGATCTTTCCTGAGCTGAAGTTCCCAAGATTGTTTCTTTATAGTCTTCCCAATGACTGCAATGTAAGTAGTACAACAATAGATTATTTGTCTTCTTCATGAAGTACTAAGTCTATTTCTGCAAGAACTAGCAGAACTGTGTAGCAAAGTACATGGAGTCCCCCTTTGCCAGCAGGGATCACTCCAACTATGGGCAGTGCCAGATGAGTTGAACAACCACAGCCCATCTGCCCCTTTCATCTGCCCTGAAACTTTGCAAATCCAGCTGTTTGCTGGATCAGGGAAAGCCTGGTGGTGATTTCATGGGACCTCCTTCCTGCAGCAGTGGGAAATCTGGCTCCTCTCTCTGTTTCTTGCAGCAAGGGCAGACCTGTGTCCCACCTTCAGAGGGCCTAGGTTCTGCAGGCTGAAAAAGTAGAGAAGACACACAGAAAAATCATGGACACACACACACAGATTAACTTTAGACCCAATTGTGGCTGTCAGCATGCAAATAACATATAAAAGTATGATATAGCTGTCTAATTATTAAAAAAGGTGCATATTTTTAAAGGCTGAATCTTGGGGGGATATAAAAGACCCATTGACATTTTTTGTCCTTTTTTTTTTAAAGAACAGCTAAATTCTGTTGACCTTTTTATGTGATTGAATTAAAAACTTTTTAAGCCCCAGAATAAGTTTTTTAAAGTCAATCAAAATTTTGGCATTTCAGTATATCTGGCATTTCAGTATCCTAATTTTCATCATCATAAAGATCAATACTGCCATCCTTCTCTGTTCATGGTATTTTATTTCCTTCAGAAGTTGACTTGAGTGTCAAAGAGGATCTCTAGATCTCTGTCAAGCAAGGTTTCAATAAGAAATGCTGGGAAATATTTGTCGTGACAGATTATTAAATATCTTCCATTTTTTTGTGACATCCTGACTTCATTTCCCTCAAACCTTTCACAGCAATAGGTACAGGATTTCATGGGCCTAATAGCAAACATAAATTCTGTAGCAGATGTAACTGAGTTATTGAGTTTTTAGATGACATGATTCTGTGAGATGGTTTTCTGACATAAAATGCCATCTGCTTTTACTTAATTTTCCTTGTTTTCTTCTCTAAGTAAACAATGAGAGAACATGTTTGTTCTGAAAGGTAGTTCCTTTGAGGCCTGTTATTTTCCTGCATCTCTCTAAAAAGACAAGATATGAATTTGTTAGTGAGTTACCAGACATTTCAATATACATCCAAGGAGCCAAATAAATGCACTTCATTTGATACATCCTGATATAGCTAAAAGTTTGAATTTTAAAGTCAGATTTACCAGAAGGCTTCTGGGGCCACAGTCAGGAGCAGCTAACAGCTTTATTCTCAAATTATCTTCTCTGTTTTCTCCATGTATTCGTGTTTTGCAACCATACAGTTTGTATTGCAGACCCTTATTAATGTTATAGGAGGTAAGACCCGTCAAAAAAAGAGAATAAAATAAAGCTTTCAAACTTTTCTATCTTCCTACCAGAACAGGATAATTGTGCAGCTTTTAAACAATACTGGCTGGCAGCCAAAAGATACTTACATTAAATCAGTGTCAGAGCTTTAATAGCTCATAACATTTTAATGTCTTTTAATGTATTAGATTATTATAAGGGTGCTATAATATACCAACATTGTTCTCAATTAACACCTAAGAAATATATTCCTTGCAATACTTTTTACTTGCATTTACTCTTTCTGTACTTAGTGGTATTTTTCAGACTCTCCCTTACACAGAGGGGAAGATTTGATGTTCAAATGGCCTTCACAATGTTTGCTTTTGGTTGAAAGAGAGCTGTAGTGTCTGCTGAGACATCATTAGCTGTGGGGCAATATTACCACACAAATACAAAGGGACCTGATTAGACAAGAGTTGCCTGATCTATAGTGTAGTTCAAACTGCAACTAATCCTATGGGTAGTTGCAATTAAAAAGACCTTGGTTCTGTGTTAGGTTTGGAAAGTTAGTAAATTGAGACTGGTTATTCATCTCGACTTACCTCTTGATTTCTGAAGTCTGTTTAATATAGTAGAAGTAATAGCAATAGTAACAATAGTAATACTAGTATAGTATACTATAGTATAGTAATTTAAATTTCAAGTGGTTTCCAAGGACTGCAGGGTTTGCCTTTTAAAAAGCTGGAATGAGGTCCCTTTTTTTCAGAATTCAGAGCACAATGACAGCAAATTTCTATTTTCCATAAAGCTGTTAAGGTTCTTTGATAATGATCTTACAACCAATATGCATGAGATACGGGCTTCAAATTATAGGAGAATGTGCCTGGGAAAAAGGTAGCTTAAAACACTCTGCACTTACTTCAAAAAACCTATTTTAGAGAAGGACTATAGTCAGTGTGACTTTATGGGGCACCCTGTATGACAACAGACTTCCTAATCACTTAGCTTCAAAGAGTTTGCCCCATACTGAGAGTCCCTTTGGCTTGCAGCCCTCTCACAGGGAGCTGAAACCAGAGACATGCTGAGTGAGAAACCATTTCAAGGAGCCCCATGGCTGCAGAAATTGTCTGGGGTTTAGGAAGTTGAGGCTCAAGCCTGTTTCAGGGTTTTGAGCACATGCCCCCACCCCTGCCAAATGCAGACACTCAGGATTGGTGGTGACTGGGGTCTCCAGAGCTTTGGTGGAGTCACTCCTTTACTTATGAACAGCCAGCACCTACTTGTTGTGTCAGAGGACACTCTACAGTCTGGGGACTCAGGTGGCATGTGGGAATTCAACATCCAAGCCCACAGTGCTAAATGTTTAATTCCCACTGTCATATTTTGATACTAATTCAAGCCCTTGTTGCCAGGCTCAGCAGAATGGACATGGAAAAGGCGGTGTCCCCTCACATCTACAGATGGTCTGCTCAGTTCAAGGGCAAACAACTTTGATGGGCTTGGAAGGTTTATGACATCTTTGTGTGTACTCTGGGTGTTCTGCAGTTAAATAAAAAGTTCAGAATTCAGCAGCTGTAAACAGATTTTTCTCAATACTAAATCTACAGTGCTATACTTGAAAAAGTGCATTTATCATAGACAAAATGGAGTTTCTGAAAAACATTTATTAAAAAAGACTAACTACAGCTTCCAGTAGGCTTGACAAGATTTCATATTTCACTTTTTGTCTTTACCAAGTGCATTAATAGCTTTTAAAGCTAAATGACATGAGTGTAGATATTTCAGCAGTGCATTACAAATGGAGAAAACAGAATTTTGTAGCTTTGTGTACATGCCTGGTGATCAAGAGAAAAAGCATAGTGGCTAGGACTGAAAAAGTGGGAGTTTTTCCCCCAGTCCAAACAAATTAATAAAGAATGGGTTTATTAAAGAGCTGAAATTAAATTAAAGTTCCATTGCTCAACTGATATTTCTCATAATATCCTGAATATTTGAATGACTCAGTATTCCTGAACATATCTTTAAAGCCTCTGAAAACCAAGAAGGCAATTCAGAGGTTGTTTGAATTGGTACCCATTTGTCACTACCCCTTTCACCACTTCACCATTTTTGCTTGCCTGATGAGACACCAGAAGCCAGAAGCCATGTGGTCAAATGTTCAGTAGTGAACTGCAAAAGTGAACCATTTTTGAATAACCCAAGTCCTGAAATATCACTTATTCTCTCCTGTTTATGAACATTTGCAAGCAGAGCAACTGACCTTGAAAAACTAGATCCAAACTCCTGAAAAAGCCCAAGACACTTAACGACATGTAATAACAGTAAAGCAAGTGACAAAAATTACAGCATTTCCTAAAATCTCTTCCAAATGCAATCACTGTTCAAAATGGGTTAATGTCTTTTTTTAGGTGACGTTACCTAGTTATAAGCAGCCACTCATGTCTTTCTGTTGTAACTGTACAGTATAATTCGACTGGTTGTCTAACACAGCTAAAAGAAATAAAAATAGCTGCAAGTAAAATAATTTTTCCCAGCTGAGTCCCACATGAGCTCTGGCTGATCTTTCTTTCACTCAAGTTAAGATAGTAATTTTCATGCATGTTACATTTTTCATTCAGACGCAAGAGACTTGTTTAATGAGTTGCCTGAGGTGCAACATCTTTACTTTGAAGCAAATTAAGCCACTTTCTACAACAAGAAGTAGGGTTGGTTTTGTGTGTGTGTGTGTGTTTACTTTATTGCCATCGCCACACTGCTGTGTGTGCTTATCCTACTACAGGCTACTATTCCAGGCTCTGCAGCAACGTAAGGATTGGTGCAGGCCAGCAAGGGTGACTCACTCGCTGTGGAGGCTGAGAACATGGGAATGTGCCTGTCTTTCTGTACCATCCAGTTTAGGAAATTAACAGGAATTCTAGGCTGAACATTGAGTCTCTTCATACAGAACGTGACTGGCATCTGGGAGAAGGGCGGCAGAACTGGACTTCCAAGCTGAGTTCAAGTGATGCCTACAGAGGCTGACCTGGAACAGAGGCTGGACAGAGTTAAATGAATAAAGTAGGTGTTTATTGAAAGGCCTTCAAAGGATACACCTTGGGCAGCACAAGAGCCTGGCTGTGGCTCTGTCCAAGATGGACCCAGGATGGACAACCAGTCACGAGTTTTCACACTTTTATAAGTTTTGGTCCATTTACATATTTGGGGTCAATTATCCAATTACAGCTTCAGGTTTATGAAGTCCCATCCTCCTAGATTTCTCTCCTCAATTTGCTGCTGTTTACACTTCTTGAGCCTAAAGCTGCACCTGTGTCCTTGGTTCTCAGGCTGGAAAAGGATTGTTTTGTCTAATTCAACTGTGAAAACACTTTATATGAAGTTCAGAGTTGCACACTAAGGCAGTATAGATACTGAAAAATATGAAAGCTAAAACTTAAGTCATCACAAGCAGGTTGTTTTGGAAGGGTGAGTAGGGTATGTGGACTTCCAGGGAAGGGAGTAGCTGCTTTCTAGTGTGGCTTGCAACAGGGGTAAGTTATAGTAAATTATTTTAGCAGTTTGGCTGAACCAGAACAGAATGCCCTGCATATTCTTTAAGAGCTAACTACCACCTATTCAGTTTCATGTTCTGCTTTTGTGCACTGTCTATGGGAAGAAGGAAAATTGCATGTGATTTTGATATTGAGCTCTGCCTAAAGGATGTGCATGAAGATTTCTGTGTTTTCATGGAGGTGCTCAAAGCAGATAAATGAGTGTGTTCTCCACTGTGACAGATCTGATCTCAAACAAGGATAAAAAGAATTTGGTGGACATTCCCCTCAGGGAAGAGGTTCAGTTTTACAGTGACACAATCATCAATCTCAGCCCACCATTCACACCTGGCAAGTTGTTCAGAGAGACAATACAAAGGCATTTGCTGAGCAGCACTAAAAGTTGTTTATGCTGTGAGAGTCTGAAGTGTCCAGTGATGTTGTATTTGCATATTCCAAACACCACCTCCCGAGCAGCCAGGTGCAGTGTATTGTGTCCTTCCTTTGTTCACAACAGCATTCTGAACCACAGCTTTGGAGATCGCAGGCACTTTAGGACAGCTTTGCAGATGTTTTTCCTTCCTTAGTCTTGCTGAGGTAGGTTAGGAATATTTTCACATATGAGCAATTCCATAATACACAGGCTGAGCCATCAGAAAATATTATTAAATTAACCTCATTCCTCTCTGTGGAGCGCTTCACTCCGACCAGTTGAGTGCATTTTATTTCTATTATATTAGTATCTGCTGTAAAGAGTTATGTTAGAGTGATTTCATTTTTCCAACAAACCTACTCACCATCTGCATTTGGCAAAACTCATTGACATCAGTCTTTGTTGCTTAGCAATAAACACTTGTGCTGACTCCAGTCACAAAGAGTGTTCATTACTTTGTCATTCAGACATTTTACACAGCCTCCATGGCCTCAGAAATTGTTTGTTTACGCTGGCCTTGGGAGAGAGGTGGTAAGAGCTGAAAACCAAACTTGTAGAATGAGAGGAAAGGCACACCGATCTTGAAAGCTGTTGGACACAAATAGCAAAGAAGTTGTAGTAGGTCCACAGGTTTGATAATGAAGAGAAAAATACCAAAAAGAAATCAATGCAATACTATTACTATAAAACATTAAAGCAATTACAGAGCTTGCCAAATATCAACAGTCTTGAACACTTTGAAAGTGTTTTGTAATAGCATCAGTGATCACATTCCACCAATATGTGCTATTCAAGATGTGCTAATCAGCAAGAATATATGATATAAAAATGTTCTTTGTACTTATATTCTGTGTCTGTATGTGTAGAATACCTTGATCAGGTATTCTAACTTGAACAAAATATCTAAAAAAGTTGCATTTCTCTAGAATTCTATGGTAATTGTCTTGTTACTCATAACTCCAGAATTAGTTGAATTTGACAATAACTTTTATAGTTACTCTTAGCTCAGAATTGATCTGTGCTGAAACCTTTGAGGAAAGTTTTATTTATAGAAAGTTAGTAGAAGAAATGCTTAAAGCTGCACAATTATAATTGCTTTGCTCATTTAGCAGTGCCTATGTCCCACTTCTGTTTAGATATCTAATTTTAAGACATTAACCTTTGGCACTAAGACTAGGAAAATTGAACTAGGAGGGTCCAAAAAGACATAATTAGCATTGAAAATTAAATGGGTCACTTGTCATGGAGCGTGTTACATTTAATAGATGAACAAGCTAACAAATGAATATGACAATGAGTCATCCAAAGTCAGAAAACAGCACACTGTTGGAATGTCAGATGATTTATAGAATGCATAGGTTTTGCTTTTATTTGTGGATACATTGTGCAAAATAAGTTGATCGTTTTACATGGATAGCAGCAGAAATGCAGAAAAATTCAGAACATGCCATAACAAATCTGTCATGGACAGGGCGTCCACTGCAAAACATACAAGATACTTGGCATATTTTTCAGGAAATGGCAAAGAAAACTTCCCTGAGGAGAACTTCATTCAATATTTTGGGACTTAAAATCTCTGTTTACTTTACAAGTGATGAGTTTGATTCTGGTATGCCAGTAGAAAATTTCACTTTCAGTCTTAATCAAAATAATAATAAAAGTATCCAACAACTATGTACTGGGAATTTTGAGTTAGGCTGCTGGTGAAGCACATTAACCTTAACAGATACTCCAGTCATATCTAAGAAAGATTGTGCCTAAAATGCTGATCAGGCATGTTTAAAGACCACAGCTGCCATGCAACCTTCAAGACCAGAATGAGAGATTAGAAAGTGAGCTTTGTTACAAAAGTCACACTCTTTCAAAAAATGCAGGAAGCTCAAAGGGAAAGCACCCCTTCCATGCCAGCCTTAAGTCAGGACATAAGCTGGGAGGGGACAATGCCATGGTGTCAGTACCATGCTGACCCAAGTTGCTGTGGCACAGGCATGATCACATTGTCCAGACACTGGCACAGAAATCCTGAATTTGAGTCTCAAATGGCTGTTCTGCTCACTAGGATTTTCTCTGGGAATTTGCAAGGCAGCATTGTGTTGCGTGGCCATGCTCAGTCTGCTGAAGGGAATTTTTATGGCTGTCTGAGTGGATGTTCAGTTCAGACACATGCAGCTGTTAAGTGCAAACTTGAAAGCCTGACCCTCAGCCTTTTTGGAAATGTCTCCTATTAAATACAACATGCTGCTGAAATGGAAAACAAAAACATAAAGGGACCTGTGCTGATCCAAGATAAAACTTTTTCCTTCAATATGAAGGATAAAAATGTTAAAGCAACTGGACAGAAGGGGAAAAACCCTACTCAAAAAGTCACATTTTGACAAGAAAATTGTTTGAAAGATGAAAGATGGTACTCTGAGGAGTCAGAGCCTGGGAATAACAAGAAATCTAAGGCTTCTCTTTTAGCAAGGCTGGTATTCTTCAATACCCTAGAGCATCTGTTAAAGTTTTCTTATGGAAAATGCTGACTTTTCTAAAAATGCAGTCAATGTAGGAAGAACAGTGTATTCCCAGTGAATGATGGGTTAGGCTCTGTGCTCCTGACAAATCCAAATTCAAGCTGAATGACCAATTGCCCTGATATAGGCTTGGAACAGCTCCACATCTGCAGCACTGATTATATTGATAATTCCCTCCCTTCTCTGCTCCTTCTCTCTCTCTCTGTCTCTGGGATGTGTTTTTATTTCTAGCTACTTTTTCACTATTGTTGTGTGGTAAAGAAAGACTTCAGCATCAATAGTAAACATTTTTTGAGGAAGAAATAACGCCCATGTCAAATTCTGAATCCTGAATTGCTTAGACAGCTCCAAAATGCTGTAGAAAAATACCACCCAACTAAGCCTGAGGTGGGGCAGGAGCCAATCTTTTTTCTCTCTTGGTTCAAACCCTTGAGAAGGTTCAAAGTGGATAATCTAATGGTGTGTTCTGGATTTCAAGGCTGCAAATAAGGTTGATTAAATGCTACTGGGACTCCGGGCTGTGGTGACAGAGTTAGCACAGCCACATTTCAGCCACACGGGAGAGGGGATAGACACAGGCTCCAAGAGGCAGTGGGTCATCAGTGCAATTTGATATTCTCCTTTCCCTGGTTCTCTGGCAAGCACCAGCTACTCCTGATGTTTCCTTTTTTTGCCCATAAAATTGTTAATCAGCAGGTCTGCAGCTGAGCTTCTTGGGTAGGAAGCACTACATGAGGGTTGTAAGGAGCTCTAGGGGATTCAAGTAGTGGCAAGAAAAAACACATAAGAGGCATCTTTACATGCAAGTTATGCCATTGGAGAACTCTGCCTATAGCTTTTATATATTTTTCTAAAAGATAACTTATTCAGCAAATATTTTCAGCACTCAGTAGAATGACTGTGGAACTGGGATATTGTGTACTGCCCCTAGTAAAAACACTAAATCAGGCATCACAAATATAAAATAAAAAAGGCTATAGGGGAAATAGCGATGATTAGCTGTCATTCCTTTATTATGTCTTTTCCATTATGTATTTAAATTCATAATTTTTACAGTGTTTCATGTGGTGCAACAATAGAGCTGCAGAAAAATAATTTTGCCCCTGCTGCCAGTAAAGCTGCAAATTCAACAGTTTATTTCCTCCTTGAGGGATACTTTTTCCATACTTTTATCAACGAAGTGAATCAGTGACTCACTGCTTGCCAATACAACTCACACTGCGTTTTCTCATTTCCCTAGAACCGAGACAGTCAGTATAAAAATAAATGTCTGTTCTCACCACTTCCTGTCCTGCTCTCCAAAAAAAGTGTTTCAGGCATTTAATTTCTCATCTTTGGCTTTCCCAATCTCTCTCTCATTATTGATGGGAGTGTCCTGCAACAGGAAATGGCCCTGTCATGTAAGCTTCAATATGTTAAGGACTTCTTCCAGCTAAAAAAATGTACCAGAACTATCTTCTAGTTTGTTCCTCTTCTTTTGTGTTAAATTCCAAATGTCGTATATAGTATAGAGCTTAGAATAAACTCAACCTTTTATGCCATTTAAAGGCAACAAACTGCTTTTAACAGTCTGCTTTGCAAATGTACTTGAAATCCTATTAAGCATTTGCCGTGTGGCTCATGATGTGTCCATGCTTCAGGAAGAATTAGTACATGATGCATCTGCTGACTTCTTTCAGAGATTAATATCTACATTAGAAAAGCACTTGGGTGACAATCAAGAATGAGGCCACACTAGGATTTGTGTATGGTCTTAGGTCCTCAGAAGGGAAATACCTTTGAGTTAATAGTTCACCATCCCACAATCTCAGTGGGTTAATGGAAAACCTTGTACACTATTAATGTTGTAACCAATGACATTCAAATCTGAAATATCTAATTGTACATTGAACCACTGTTAATGACCCTAACATTCAACACCATGTATCTGGATACATATAGTACGTATTCATCCTGCACATGAAAAATACAGTCTAATTAGCTTCTTCTAATAGAGATAAAAAAGATGCCAAAAAAGCACAATGCTTGCATTTATTGTGTAAAATATTATATAATTAGATAATCTCTGATAGTGAATGGCTTGGGGAAAAAGACTCAGGGCTAAGAAAGTCACAGATTCTGGTTTCAGCAGAATGTAATTTTATTTGGAAATAGCTGTTACTTGACCTCTCTCCTCTGTACATTAGTCAATATAACTGGAAAACCCATTAAAAACAAGGCCCTTTGGAATTGTTTGTTCAACTTGCCGATAAAAAATTCTGCTAAAACACATCAAAATGTTTTCCATTATGAAAAGAGTCTCACTTCTTTCTGACAGTTCCTTAGTCATGAGATTAAAGCTGTGAAAAAAGAAAGTGTGACACCAATGCCTTTAAAAAAAAAACTATTAATAATTACAGTTTTAATGAATGGCATGCTGAACATTTAAAATCCAAATTCAGTGGAGCAGCACTAACAGTTTATTCCTCCCACCAGCACAATTATCAGGTCAAGGCTGCAGGAAGGGAGAAAGGTTTAATTTTTGGAAGTGAGTGGGAGCGAAGGTTCTGACTGTGTGGTCCTGCAATGCATGACACTCCTGAGTTTTCTCTGGGAGTGCAGCTGAGGAAGAGGACCTGTTTTGGAGCATGGCCATGACAGTGATGAAAAGCAAAAGGAACCGTTGAGGGAGAAGGGAAGGTGAATTTGACAGACCCAGTGGGACGCCTTTGCCAGTTTCCTCACTGCCTGCCACAGCCCATGAGCATCATTGGGCCAGCACGACAGACTTCCATGGCAGTGCCTCGTTCCAAGCCATTCATCACCAGTACAGCTGCTGGGCTTGGCCTTGTAAGGAGTAGAATATTGAGTGTGTCAGTTTTGACAGGATCTCACTGGAAGATTTCCTTTTAACTTTGGATTGACTATGGTTGAGCTCCGTGAATTTTTTATGACAGTGTGTCTAAATCCACCTCTCCCCATGCTGGCGGGATTGACAGTGCTCCCTGCAAACCATCCCTTTGTGTCTTGCCTGCATTTTTGTCCTTATTTCATCTGCCCAGCCCTTATTTTCAGAACTGCTTATTCAACCTTTGCGTGTCTAATATCCATATCTTTCATTCAACTTTTTCTTACAATTCACTTCTGTCAGAAGCCTCTGTTTAGAAGACAGTAGACTATTAGCCTTTTTTTTTTACTTCTTTTTCGTTCCAAGTTTTGCTCTGGTGTGATTTTACTAATACTACATGTAAACTGTAAAATTCAAAAGGGAAATAAGCAAAAAAAAAAAGGATTTGTTAAATCATGAGTATATTTTGATTTACAGGGTCAGGCAAGTGATCTGAAGCTATATTACACTTTCCAGCCAATGTCAGACAAATTGCTTAATGACTTGCTTCTAGGAATACACAATTTTTATTGCATTAATGGAGGATTTTCACCTGCTTGACTTCAAGAATAAGCAGATATAGACACAAGTACATCTCAGTCTGAAGATAATCAAGTGTGTGGTGGGGTGAAATTTGCTTCCCTCCTGCTATGCTATACCTAATGTTAAATCCTGAATTAAGATGCATGACTGCGCAGTCCTTTTGCAGATAAGAATGGTTTCTTTCCTTGAATGCTAAAATGGTTGCATGGCATCAGGTAGAAAATTTGTGGTACAAAATATCTTGAGAAAATAATTGACTCAGTGAATAATTTATTGAATTTGCTGAAAATATTGACCTAGATTTAATGTTTCCACATTCAGAACATGGAAAATGAGTTAAATTGGTATGTGGAGTTAGCCTAGAGTGAGACTGTTGCAGCATGATTAATTTACAAGGGTGAGTTGTTACTCAAGAAAAGCCACTTAGCTGTTAAATGCTCTGCTTGGGTTAAGCTGACATTTTCTTCAAACTAAGACCGGTGGTCTGATATTGCCAACCATTAGTGAAGACAAGCTGTGAAAAAAAGAAATTGGGAGTTATTAGCAGACTTGGGGATAGATAAGGACTGCAATTCTGAGCCTTCTAAGTCTTCACATTTATTTTTTTAATCACCTTTGAACCTGATTTGATGCTGTGTCTCTATCAGCCTGATGGTTTTACCATATCTTATCTCCTTCTGTATTCAAATTGCAGAGGCTATTAGAAAGTCTGGTGCACTGAAGTTTGAAGTACCTAAATAAGTACTAGCCTACTTCTCAGGAAAATGGCTGCTAGATCTGCCTAGATTTTTGTCAAAAAAAGCGTATCAAATAGCAGAGAAAACTCAGAATAGAAAATTTTATTTCATGCCCAGAAGAAAAGGAAGAGCTGGAGATGGACAGCAACACAGTCAGGTAATACAAAAGGAAAATTAAATAAAACGGATGAATTTAGTTTTCTGTTCATTGTTTAGATTGATGTAGTTTCTTTTGATAGAGACTCCTTGCTTTAGTGGACATCAGATAGCCAAGCTCATATGAAGTCAGGCCTTTCTAAGAAGCAGAATGTATCAGACAAAGATTTCAGACTGGACATGTACTGTACCTGCAGCCATCTACTGCAATATCTACTTGTGTAGACATACCCTTTCTCACCAGAAAGCATTTTCTCTTACCTGATTTACATGAATTGTGCAGTTTTTGGTTATGCAGAGCAGTGAGCCAGCCTTGCCCAGCACCAGGCATGACTGCTGGCAAAAGTATCCAAGAAAAAAAGCTGCTTGGTAAAATCTGTCACCAGGCTGAAGCTTTTATCAAATCTTATTTTGCAGAAGTGTTCTTTGCAGGAAGGAGTTCACAAATGGGGTCACATTTGTTTCAAGGAAAAGAAAAATTGTGTCAACAAATGTTGGCTACAGGGAAAGGGCTCTGAGGGGCATTGGATTCAAAGTGTTGTGATACTCATAAAAGGAATGGTGGAAGTGTTTAAGCTGAAAGAGAAAGTTAAAGGAAGACAGCACAAAATCTGTGGGGGAAGAAGTGGGAACCTCCAAGATTGTAGAGGGCTGGGAGGCCAAGCTTGGATGCTCACCAAAAAGGGGGCTGTTTGGGGTTCAGGCTACAATACCACTGTGTTTACACTCACCATTTAAACTGCTATTTGCAGCACAGAAGTCATTAAGCAAACTAGGGAAAACAACTCCCTGTGTGTTGGCAGTTTCAAAATGATGATGATCTAAAGAGAAAGAGAGGATGGTAGAAAGGATAATGTTTTATAACAGGATTATGGGAAGGAGAAAGGAAATGGCATTTTAATCTTCGCTTCATAAATAAGTGACCAGTAGTGAGAAGAAGAATTAAGAAATCCCACACTGTCTCCTACTTTTGACAAGAGTTTCCCAAGCACTCATGTGCAGCACCATTAAGTCCTAAAAAAGTGTATCTCTTTCAGTGCAATGACAACAGGAGATTCAGGGAGTCCTTCAGTTTGCAAATGAAGACAACCCATCCCAGCTATCTACTTATGAGTGTTATGATTTTAGATACAGATGTCTGGGCTCTCTTCAGAGTCTGTAGGGAAGCCCAGGGAGTGAGACTTTGCCTCAGGCTGAGCAGAGTCACTTACTAGACCAGTTGGTTTTCTAGGAGACTGGTTGTGTATGGGACACTGGACACCTCATTTGCTTGTAGACACAAATTAAGAATCTTAATGATTCTCAATGTAAAAAATGCACTGTCAAGTAAGACTTAAGATATCTATTTCTTGGGGGATGTTGAAATCTGTTAGAATGTCTATAATACTTATCAAATGCAGGAAAGCAAGAGCTACACTAGTCTCCAAGTTCTCTTAATAGTACTTCCTTTGCACAATGCTGTCCTTTACCAGCAACTCATATATTTTGTATCTGAACTTTTCTGAATAGGAACTATTGTGTATAGGCAAAAGAAGTCTCCTCCAGAGACAGGAATACCAACCTCTGCTGAAGATTTGCAGACCCTCTTCCACTCTTCACCACTTTTACTACACCTGTCACAAGCTGAACACACTCATCGAGACAGTCCCTGTAGTTGAGCACTTGGCCCTTGTAACCAGCAAGAGCTGAATAAAGAAGTACTAGAGATAAGCCTGCTGGGCCCTTCCAATGTGTAAGAATCTCTTTTTCTTGGATTGTATGTAGGGCAGTCAGCCTGAGAGGATCCTCACAAACTCAAGGCAACGGCATGCCCACACTGATCATTTCCAGCACTCGGCTCTTCTGTGCCACAGAACTGCTGATGGTGTATCAGCCAAGATGCACCACTAAAAAAATTTCAGGAATGGCCAAGGAACCAACAACTGAGCAGCAGGCACTGAATATCTTTTGGAAAGCACATCCTTTTTAGTTGACAGGTGGTGTGAGGAGGAACAATTGACTTGAAAATTACAGCAGTTCTGCAATTTCTTCAAATTGACATAAATCAAGGAATAACTACTTAGAATAACCAACTCCTTACTCCAGGACATGATCAGAACTAGAAAATTATATTGAAGCTGGGAAGATGAGATGTTTGGATATGCTGAGATCACAGTTTTCAGCTGTAAGCACAGGAGTGCACATTTTAACAATGGAGCAGATGCTTCCAATTATCTGCAATAAGGGACACTTGAAAATCTAGCTGGTATTAGGTGGCTGTCAGAAGGCTCTTGGATAAGAAGAAAAGGATGCAAAGTGCAGCAAAATAATTTTACTTTCATAACACTTTAATTTTAGGACTGCTCTACAAGTTGAAAAACTCGTGTGTATTCTGATGACTGAAAGCAAAACAATCAAACTGGAAATCTTAATGTAGAGTGCTTTTCCTATTTTAAACCATGACAAACTTCATTCATGAAATATTTCCTTTGATGTTCTACAATGTTATTCAAATTTAAACAGATTTACATGTTTAACTGTGCCTACTGTTTGCTCATATAGTGCTTACATATGACCTGAAAATAAGATTCCCATAGAAATAGACAGCTTGTAAAATACAGAACTGTACAACATAGAAGAGAAGGAGCTGTACAAAATAGAAGAAATATAAATGTAGCCCTTTTATTCACTCTTTTGCAATTACTGCATGCCACATCCTGGGGCATGTTTTTGATTTGCTATGTGCTTAGCAAGGTGATGTTCAGGAAGGCTGAATTTTCTGCCCAAACCATGCATGTGCTGACAGACAAATTCATCTCTTGTCATTTGTTCCTTGGTCTGTAGTAATTCAGGCTGCCTGCTCTCTCTGCTGAAGGCCTGTTTTTTTCTCCTGAGCCTCATGAAGAAGACAAGAACCACAGACAATCCTTCTCTCCAGTGTGTCAAGCCTGTGTTCCAGGCACATCTTCGCACTTCTCCACTCTCTGATAGTTGGGCTATCACAGCCTTGTCCATAGGGCACACAGATGAGTGAGGTGCTACCAGTAATCTGCAATTATCATTGTGAAGACACAATGGTAATTGCAGATATGCAGGCTTTGGATAAGGGTGTTCTGAAAAGCCAGAACCAAGCTCAGGATCACCCCACATTCACCTGTGCAGCCAAGTGCTCTGACCATATCAACAGCAGCTGCCAAATGATCTAACTATGAAACCACAGTTGTGAGTTTGTTCTCCTGGACAATCCCAAATGCATTTTCATTTCTGAGTGCCAGCACTCTTCTTTCTCCTTTGATTATCTGGTAGGGGGAGAAAGTCAATAAAACAGAAACAAGCTTTTGGTGAAAGATTTGTCCTGTTGGCCTTGTTCCTTTTTAAAATGCATCCATCTTGGCTGTGTAGAGAAAATGTTATTTCAACTTGCCTCCACAAAAAGTATGAGAAAAACACATCATAGATAAATTTTATAGTAAAAATTAGGAACTTATTGACAATTGAGATAATATTTTGCTGATAAAATAAATATACCTTTTTAAAAGGTCCTCTCTCACTCCACTGCTTTAAGATGTGATTGCTAATTTATATGCAGGACATGCACACAGCAGAGCTTATCCACGCTTCAGATGCAGCTAAAAAATCCTGCAGGAAAGTGTTCTTTTCTTGGCAGTTTGTGCAAAACCTCAAAAATAAATAACTTAAATTCATTTGAAAATTATTATTTTGGAGCTATATGCACTCAGTACTACCACCTGAAATTGTGTCTACAAAAAGGAGTGTTGAAATTGATTTAAGGTAACACATTCTTCATTCAGCAAACTTCTTAATGATTACTTTGGGTCAGATAATTGTTTTTACTCTTGGTGTTCTGCTAAGTACCCCAGATGATTTGACATTGGCCATTCCTGGCTAATTTGTGGTGCTCTGAAGAAAGAGTGGATAATGAATTCTACATTGAAATTAGATGCCTCATTTCATTCTTCTTGAAGATCCACAGGAAGCTGCACAGCTGTGATAGTGAGTTAAAGAAATTCTGAGCAGCTGGTGATAACCTCTTCCTCCAAACACTGATCCACTCTGGGCAAGCCAAGGAAAGGTAACTGTCTGCTTATTTGGATGTGTGGACGGAAGTCTTAGAGGTTATTGTTAAGATTTCACTGCTTGGTATCAATGTCACTTTGTAAAGAAAGTGAGTCCAAGTCGGTAGACTGGATACACCATGAACAAGTAAGGTCTTACACCCTCATTTACGTGCCTGGGAAAAAAGACCAGGAGTTCAAGGAAGGAAATCCAAAAGGGTATGATTAAAAATGTTTAAGGCTTCCTGAAAAAACTTTGGAATAGGTTTTTCAAACAAATCCTGGTGCTTGAAGTTTGTTGAACAAAACAAAGTTCAAGAATGACTACTGTAAAAGGCTAGACATGTGTGGTCTGCTGAAAGTGCTGCCAGTATTCTGCTGTGGCTTTGTGGGCTTTATACACCAGTCTCCTCAGCATCAGTATACACTTCAATTTTCTCCCTGAGTATTGTAACTCAAGAAGTTAAAAATAACAAAATATGTGAAAATGTAGATGAAAATAAAAATATAATCAATGATATTATATTAACTTTCAGTTAAAATTTATTTATATTTTAGTATAATACCAAGAGTACAAGGAACACTTGGAATTGAGTTCTTAGGCCTTTAATGGCCTTTTAGACATCCCGGAGTATCTGAGATACTTGAACATAATTTACCAGATAATACAGGACCTATGTGAGACTTCTGTCTTTCTGGAACAAGGAAGTAGGAAGGATGTCTTAAAATGATGCTAAATATAATTTTGACTGGTAAATTTCACCCCTTTTGTCTGGGATTACATTTGAATGGCAGCTACAGATAAAGCTCTTCTGTGTGTCTGTTCTTGTCTGGTTTCTACCACACAAAGCTGCTAAGTAGCTTTGCTGATATAGGTTAGTAAAACAGTGGAAACAGAAGTATCATATTTTCTTTTCATTTTCCAAACTGGCAGGAGGGTCTAAAATTCTGCACAGGTGTATTGTATAGTTAATATTCTTTAATGGCAGTTCTCTAAATTAAATAAAGCTACTAATTGGTTCATTCTATAAGTAAAGATAATTTTAATCAGCTGGATAGCAACCACATCTACTGCCATGTGCCAGAAGAAATGAAAAGGCTAGGAAGGATCCAGCTGGGTGGGACTTCTCAACCAAAATGCTGTTTATGTGGAGACTGTAATCATCTTACTTTTCCAGGACAATAAAACAGGAGAAGAGAAAAGTAACATTAGTAATGAGATTGATATGATATGATATGATATGATCATATGTGAGTTCATGAAGCATTCCATATTTTTTTAGCCTGAAGGGGAGAAGACTGAGACATATCAATGTATAGAAGTATTTGAAGGGAGGGTGCCAAGAGGATGTAGCCAGGCTCTTCTCAGTGGTTCCAGCAATGAGAGTGAGAGGCTATAGGCAGAAACTGGAACATGGGGAGTTCCACCTAAACATGAGGAAGAGCTTAACTGTGTAGGTGACTGAGCACTGGAACAGGTTGCTCAGACAATTGTGGAATGTCCTTCTCTGGAGACATTCAAAAGCCATCAGGACACAATTCTGAGTCAGGTGCTCTGGAGGACCCTGCTTGAGCTGGGACGTTGGACCAGGTGACCTCCAGTGGTCTTTCCAACCTTACCCATCCTGTGATTCAGTGTGTGATATACATTTGGCATTCCGATTACACAGTTAATTATGTTAATGTTCTTTCTTTAAAGTGACATGCTCAGTATGTCCCAGGTAGAAGTATATGGAAAACCAGCATGTAACAGTATATTTGCATTTTTTGAAGAACTTCAGCATTTCAAAAGCCATTTCAATCTAATGCAGGTGTTTCACTGTGGATTGACAACATGCTTGCATCAAATATGTGTCAACCAATTTGGTGAGAGAAACATTATTCTTCTACAATTTTTGCCACAACAAAAACATCATAAAACCATATCAAAGCTAAGAAGTAAATACCTGAATTTACATAGGTTTGAGAAGCCAAAAGTAACAGAAAATGAAAATTTAGTAACTAACCAGATTACTTCTGACTTAAGTGCAAGTGAAACAGTGCAAATTGAAGGCAACAAATTTTGGGACAAGATAATCTTGTTGCTCTATTGAGTAACTCAAGGAAAGGAAGTGTTGAGATCCATTTTCCAATTTCCAAGTTTGACTTCTAAATACTACTAAAATGCTTTTGGGCCAAATTCCATATTCAAGTGGAATTCCACTTCTATCACAGAGGAATCAGGGAAGAGAACAGTAAATACTGTTAAGCAGAGGCCTGGGCTTTATCGTCATAGATGGATCATAGCACAGCTTCCTACATAAAATTGTCAGACTCAATAGAAGTTAAAAACATGTACACAGTACTATCCAAATCTGGGATTTAAAACCATATTTTTAAGAAAAACTGGTTTTCTAAAGCCATATGAAAAAAACCCTGACTTCTGGCAGTGCCTGTAGGACCAAGATGTATTTTGGGTAAGACATGATGAAATTAAGAGAAGTATGAGAGCATCAAGAGACAAATTGAAAGCTAATTTCTGACATGTAGCAGCCATTTGTAATAATCATTTTCTTAGTCTGCACACATCTTCAGTGTGCAGATTAATATCCTGTGTGAAGAATCAGGCCATCCCAAAGACTCTCTGGGTGGTTCTTGCTGCAGAATTGATCAAACTATACAAGATAAGATACTTGAAAATAGTCAGTAGAAAGTGTTCCTTCTGCTGTTGAAATGACAGTGGAGGGCAATCTTATGCAGATAGAATATCTAGGGTATGCTTCTTGTTTAGTTTAAGGTACTCAGTGATGGATCATGCCCGTGGAGCAGTCTCTAAGGACCATGGTTCAGCTGACTATAACAACTGAACAGAACAGCACCTTGGGGAGTGTCTCCTGATCCAGTTGAAGGTGCTGCTGGAAGAACCCTTGCAAGTGAGACTTTCATTGCCACCCAGACTGGAACCAGCCTGCTTGTTTATGAAATTTGTTTTTCCTACCTTGTGCCAAAATCCATCAGTGTCTGTGCTTCTCTGCACTTCTTCTCCAACAGCAAGTCAAAGTCAATCTAAGCCTAGATTTTGTAAAATATCAGCTAAATGTAAACAGGCTGGCTCAGCCTGAGAGAAGAGCAATTGTGTTAATAAGGTGCTTTCCCTGGGCTTATGGTATTGCTCAGACAGGAGAACAGACCTGGGGGAGTACTATGCTAACACAATTAAAGCACTTCTAACATCTATGCTGGCTGCTTAGAGGTAGCCTGAGAATTTTTCAATACAGTTGTTCTCTCTGAGACATTGGAAAAGTAGGGCTACATTTTCTTGCTTTGCAGGAATTTCTCCTTTCTTTTGGCACATAGATTTTTACTGCTTTGGCTTCAAAGAAGCAGGAACAAAAGGGCAAAAGATGAGAGCAGATTTAGTCTACCTAAATTAACTTTATTCCTTTTCTTCCTTAAAAAGGCAATTATTATCTTCCTAACACCATCTCAATAACATCAAATGATTTGTCTTGATAAACCCTTCTTTACATAAAAGCATAAAGATAGAAAGGTTTATCAGTTTTGGTGAAATTAAACTCTTATATTTCAATTATTTTTATTGATGTATTTCTTCCAATTCTATATCTTTAACTCCATGTTACTTGTGGCAGTATCTTGCCAAAGAAAGCAGGCGAAGACCTTTGTGTTTAAAGAGAGGTATCTTGGTTAATTTAGTGCAGTGACAGGCTTGGATAAAGACTGTTTATTCTTTGGAACCAGTTTCTTCTGCTAAATCTAAGACTGCAGAGTGCTATGATAGGGGTTGGTTATAAGGACCATTGTGAACACGTTTCTGTGGTATTATCTTTAATGTCAGTACTGTGTTGAATTCCCATGTGCACTTGCAATGAGTGAGAAGGGACAATCTTATTTTATACATTTGGTATATAAAAAGCTTTGAAACCCTAACCTTGGTTGGAAGTCCCCAGATGAAATTGGAATAGCATAAAAATGGTTAAGGATGATAAAAGTACAACAATTAGGGCAAATCACTGTGCCATACCTTAGATCTTCAAGAAAGTGTTGCCTCTGTTACAGCATCATTTTCCAGTTATTTTACCTACCTTATGCTATTTATTGAATACCTTTCTTTAACAAATGATACAACTATATTCTAAGTGATCTCCAGTTTCACTACAGTGTTTCCTCGTATACGAAAGTAATTTCTGGTCTGGATTAATAAAAGAAGAACAAAATAGCCTGCCTATTTTCTGTCTTCAGCAGATTTTCCAAAAACAGTCTTGAGTTACTCAGGTCAGAGTCCCTAACCTGCCCTTTCTCACTAAATAAAGAGCATGAACCAAAAGGGAATGGCAAGAGACTCTCACCTTATGGGGTAAAAAAAGCAATCTTGCTGTCAGGTAACAAGTGTCACTATCCAACTAGAAAGATATGATTAAAAGGAAAATAGAAATTGGGGTGAAAGATATTCAAAGGTCCAATGAGCATCTGGTCTGTATAGAAAAGCCTGGCAGTGGGGGATCTTTTCTTAAAAAAAATAGGCTTATGCAATTGCTATGCAAAAGGAAAAGGCTCAAAAGTTTTCCAGTAAAAAGACAGCACAAACCAAAAACAGCCAATGGGTTTATGAATCAGCAACTTTTCAGCAAGTTTCACTCAGAGAAGGTAGGTGATGAAGTAGCCTTATTTATCCATGGCTCTGGGGAGCTTCCAGCTCCTTGTAAGACCAGGATGCATACCGAGAGGGAGAATAGGGTGGAGCTCCCTTTAATCCCTTTAATCTTCCAGGATTATGAAGATTTTCCAGGTGCCTCTAGAACTCTGATAGTGTACAGACTGGAACTGTATGTGTTTTCTTATCCTTAGGTCAATATCCTTCCCAGAAACTTGCAGTATTCTCCAACGGAGGAGGTAGAGGATGGGAGAGTGACATGGTCTGGCTTCACCCCTGTCCAGGCACCCAGATGTATTAGACAGGAGAAGCAGCAAAGGAGAAGCAGCCACTCCCCATTGCCATGGGCATCAGCCCCTGCCAGCCCAGGCAGCCATCCTGGGCCTCCCATGTCACCCATGCCCCCTGTGACACAGCCACCAGCAGCATTCTACCTGCAGTGACTCAGCCATGGCATCAAAAGAATTGGTGTCTGGAGTTAGTGCTGCATCACTGTGACATGGCTATTTTTCACTGTTCAAGAGAGAGAAAAAAATTGATGAATAATCATTATAGTAAAATCTGGGCAACTAGTAATGCTAGGGAGCAAAATTAAGTAGCTGTACCAGAAAAGTAAGACAGCATCTCAGCAAATGTAGAAAGAGAATTAAAAGAAGCAAGTCCTACCTACTGCTCACTTTTGAAGATTTATGGTGTACTTGCTGCTGGGATTTGTGGGTTTGAAGACTAAATGTTCGAAGAATAATGCTTGTCAAGCTGACTGCAGGTAATATTTTACAGTTTTCAAATTAAAGACTTGTCCAACACCAAATCTGCATCTACAAGAGGATGACACTTCTGAGGAGGTTTCATCATGCAATTTCATTTCTTTGCCAGAAATGAACAGATTTTGACAGTCTCTCATCTTTAGGCATCACTACATACTTCAGCTGGACACTACAATGAAATATATGAATTAGCTTCCATCTCCCTGATTCACTGCAGGACATTACATTATCTTTAATTGACAGGACAAGAGGCAATGGGTGCAAACTGCAATAGAAGGTTTCATCTGAAAAAGGGGAAACCCTTTTGCACTCTGAGAGTGACTGATCACTGGCACAAGTTGCCCAGAGAGGTTTTAGAGTCTCCATCCTTGGAGATATTCAAAAGCCATCTGGTCATGGTACTGGGCAACCTGCTCTAAGTGAACCTGCTTGAGAAGGGGGTTGGACCTGATGAGCTCCAGAGGTCCCTCCCAACCTCAACTGTTTAATAATTCTGTGCTCTTTGGTGCATGAAAACAATTTCTTTCCCCATATGCAATTCCTCCTTAATTATTTTAGTTTGACAATTGTATAAGTAAAATTGGGAGCGAGGAAAACTGATTATGTACGGAAGTGAGATGACCTTTAAGTAATCAAGTTCAACTGCAAATTATAATAAACTTCCAGTGAAATATGACACATCCTTTAACTGCTTCAACTTCTGTGTTTGCCAGCTGTATTTACTGTTGACATTCAGCAACAGGCAAGCACGGAAGTGGCTGGAAATTACAGGATCTTGTTGGTTAGAGATAGGGTACAGGAATATTTAAAACATACCCCCGGACACCCCTAAGGATACAGTATCCAGCTCACTCAGCTGGTGTGTAGAATATTTCTAGTTGGTCTCTATGCCCTTTCCTGCTGTGTTTAACATTGACCTGAGAGCAGACACTGTGGGCAAGGTTATCCCAGCTTCTCTTTCATAATTGTTTTGTATCCTTTGCTTCTAGGATGTCGTGTCTAACCATGTCCAAACAATTGCTGGGTTTCAAGATGCTCCAGGTATTTTGGCTGCTGTTGACTGGACTGTACTTTGTACATTTTACACTGGACAAGGCCAAAAAAGTATTAAGAAAATTAATACTTGCATTAAGAAAATCACTTGTTGCTGTTGGCTACCATGTAATAGTTTCTCAGTAGATCCTGAGAGCTCATGAGACCAGATGAGGAAGTGTGGTGCTTCCCTTCTAATGGCTGTGATGAATTAGTGATGATCACTACCTTGTCAGCCTATTGTCAGTGACAACATAAAATAATCAGGTGTTTTATCTCCCAGCAAGCTTTCATTTTCTCTTTTAGTCAGGTTTTGTTTGTTTGTTTTTGTCAGGATAGGGTAGGACAACAACAACAACAAAAAAATTGTACCAAAAAAAAAAAAACAAAACCCAACCAAAAGTAGAAATGAGAGAGCAAGCACCATCCAGTGCATTACTGCCATTCCTTAGTTGCTTCAGATGTGTTAACTTTATCTGTTGCTAGCATATGCAAACAGTCCCTGGGAATGTGGTTACTGCTCAGGAAGCAAGGGTTTTGTAAAAAAAGTCGCAGTAGTAATAAAATATGGTATATGTCTTCAAAGGTGCAGAGAAATTTGTTTCAGCTATCCAAAGAAACTTATGGTCCTATAGAGTTGAATGCTGCAGAGTTGTACTGATTTGAGACAACTTTAAAACTTGCTTATCAGTACACAAAAAAGATAATAAAGTTTCCGGAAGGGCAAGGGTGGGACAGGATATAAACAACACAACACAACAGAAACCACAGAAACCTATTGAACAAAGTATCAGTCTGTTTATTTTGGCTTTAACTGGATTCTCATTTTCCTTCCAATCCATGGATAATCCGGCTGTTGAATAGTTTGAAAGGACTGTCAAGGTTATGTCACCAAAGGCTCGGACCTACTTCAATCCTCCCTCCTTCCACTCTTCAGAAACTGGTGTTCTTTCAAAAGGAAATGGAAGAGAAATGGGCCTGTCAAGATTTAATGATGCAGAAAACAATAAGGAAAACATGTTTTAATGTGATAGTCTTTGTATTTTACACGGGAAATACAAAAAGGCAAAAGGGATTTAAAAGATCACCTTTAAGGCATCCAGTTCTAAGGTTTCAATAAACACATTGAAAAACAAGCTCTTTGATTATTTTTCTAGCTCACAGAGAAGCAGCAGTAAAATCAAGAGTACCATTATAAGATGTAAGAAGCAGCACCCAAGGAAATGAAAAAAATATTAGAATTGTTATTATCTATGCTTACAATAGAAGCATTGCATAGTAGATAAGAACACTAGAAGGATGCTTTTTTCGTATCTTGCATTATATCTTTCTGAACAAAACCCCTCTGTAGACAACAGAAGCTGCTTCTAATAACAAAAATGTTGGCTGAAATGAAATTCTTGACATACCAATCATTCTCAGTAGCAAAGCCATTTTTCATATAAAACATGCTTTGGAGTAGCCTTTAATGAAGGTCTCAAACCAACTCCTGTAGCTTATTTTCTCAGGGATGGGAGTATTTAAATAAATTTAATAGAAAATCTACCACAGAGACACCACAAATGTGCCCTGCCAAATCAGATTATGTATTTTTAAAGGACAAAAGGATTCACTCTTCCTTCAAACCTACTCAAACACACACTTTTTTTAGCCAATATAGATGATGGTTTTGATTAAAATTAATTGCCCACTGTGAAAACTCCTCCCACTGCACCACAATCAAGGAGAAAGTTTCCAGAATAAACAGGCTTCAGACCAAATGCTGTGAAAGGAGAAACTTTTTTCTGCTATAGCTTCTCTCTCACTCTCAAGGAACACTTATAGGCTAACATAAAATAGTTGAGTAACTCCTTATATAATCTGTTCTCTCGTTCTCTGAATTCATTTGCTATCATAACTTAATGGGAAATTTAAAGTGATAATTTAGGAGTGAATTTTCTAAGATCTTCATTTTAGTAATGCTAAAAGGGAATTTGGTGCATGTTCTTTGGAATGCCCTCAAGGTACTGCTTTGCAAGGGTACAGCCTGCTTATCTGTGTTGCAGTTAAATCCTAACTCATAATCCAGAAGTTGACAGCAAGTGTAAAAAGCCATATTAAGGATCATGTCTTTAGGTTAAAAAATCATCAGTGGATGAGTTCCCACTTCTTTTTT
>NW_005054328.1:2322775-2354775 GCF_000277835.1 Geospiza fortis | reverse complement strand
GGAAGGAAGTGGCGGAAGGAAGTGGCGGAAGGAAGTGGCGGAAGGAAGTGGCGGAAGGAAGTGGCGGAAGGAAGTGGCGGAAGGAAGTGGCGGAAGGAAGTGGCGGAAGGAAGGAAGGAAGGAAGGAAGGAAGGAAGGAAGGAAGGAAGGAAGGAAGGAAGGAAGGAAGGAAGGAAGGAAGGAAGGAAGGAAGGAAGGAAGATATTAACCCCAACAAATGAAAAACCTGGGTTGATTTCTACATGGATAAATAGAATGCCAGATTACACCTCAGATGGCTCCTAAAAGTTCACAAGAAAAGTTTACCTATATATTCACCAGCCACTCTGGAACAAACAAGCTGCACAGAGTGATCTTTAGGTTCAGCTTCATCTTCTGTCAGTGAGTGCTTCAGGAAACATTTGAAAACATGAAAAGAAAAGTAGAAAATAGAAGTGGAAGACTTTTTGACTTTCCAGCCAGCTCAGTGGTTTTTAAGAGACAGAATTTAATTCCACTTACTTCATATTAAAAAGTAAATCAAATTTTCTATATTTCTTGAAAAAGAAAGATTTTAGCTGTAAACTGTAGGTTTATTGTACCATGTGTCTCTCAGAGAAAGAACACCTCTGTGTTGCCTTTCTCTACACTTCAGCCTTCCTCTGGAGGGAGAGAAATCAGCAAAGAGAAAGAAAACTGCCCTACAGCTGGAGGCTGTGAGGAGCACCAGGAGACAGCACTGACAGGCAGTGCAGTGCACGCAAGAGTAGCTGCAGCCTCCTGTCTCCACAGATTCAGGAAGCTGCATTTGTCTCATAAAGCAACATTTAACGTGATCTTTCTCCAGCCTGTGTTAAATAATAAAAACACCATTAATACAAAGTAGAGGGCCTTTTAAAGACAGGGAAATTATGCCAGTTGTAATGATCATGCCTGACTGGTAGATTGGGGTATATAGGAAGGGCAACAGGAAAGGGTGGCAAAAGAAGCAGAGGTTTATGCAGTATAAATCCACACAAAAAGAACCTAAAAATTCCAAGCAATTCAAAATGGAAAATTGCTTTGTGTCACATTGCACTTACATTTTATGCTGGAAAATAAAACAGGTCTCTGAAACACAACAGTTGGCTGTAGCAGCAAGTTCTTCCTGAGCTGAGGAAAAGAGCCAGATGTCTTATAGATAGGCAAGCAGCTGCTCTCCAGACATTTGATTGCTATTTTATATCCAATATCTAGCTCAAATGTGCCACACAGCTATCATTTATTTATATCGCATGGCTCATACTTACAGGTTAGAATCTGACTTTTAAGGTGTTTTTACAAATTTGTGTTCAAGCCTTCTTCACCTGCCCTGTTTTACATTCCATCTGTCCTCCTAAACCAGAAAACAAAACAATTATGTTTGCCTATTTAATAAAATGTATAACTCAAGTTCTTATTCATCTTTATCTAACATATTACTTCTTATTGGGTTTGGCTATTTGCAACCTGTTTCAAAATGTAAAAAATATCTCAGTGTAGCTTTTTTCCCTCAGCAAGTTAGTTCAATCCCATACACTATATCCATTTAACCATTCTTCTAGTTTGAAAAATGTGCAGAAAGACACTGGGGAAAAAAAGTAAAAATGTAAGATTCAAGTCCATTGCACAAATCACTATGTTGGCCCTAGGTGGTAGGTTCATTATGTGGACTTCATCTCAGAGGACCAGCCTGGCAGGTTGCAGACTTTTGGAGGTCATGAAGGTTTTGGTGGATGTGCTGCTTTTAAACACCTGCTGAAGCAATAAATAGATTTTCACAGTAATGAAAAATGTATAGATTTCCTCAAAGTCTTTCATAAAGTTACTGAATGTTTCTGATCGCCTTCTAAAAGAAAACATCAAAATCAGGAAGAAAATGGTATTAAAACATCTACTTCCTTTGAAAATTCTGGTTTATAAATGTCTTTCAGATACACCAACAGCACAATTTGACAGTACCTTAAATTTCAGGGTCACATGACACCAATTCATGATAGCGCTTGTTCTCATCTGCCCACCAATCTGTCATCTCTGATTAATTTAACATCCCAACCTCTTAAGAAGCTTCTAAATACTTCCAGATTTAAAATTATAATAATAAGACAAATTTAGTGGAGTAGTCTGCTAGAAAACATATTTCTCCATTTTCTCATCAAATATATGTTTTTTCCCAAAGACATCATGCTGTCTTGAGGACTTGAAATGGAGGATTTAATGCATTTTATTAATGTTAAATCCATTTTTAAGGCCCTAATTTGTTAGAACTTAGAAGCCAAATCCATTTCTGACTTTTAAGGTTGGGGGTGGATAAGGTAATACATTATACAGTGACTTGGTCACATAGCAGAAGTGCTGTCTCCCATTATAGCACTTTCATATTTCCCCTTTAGAGGTGGACTTGTTTAGCTGTGCCTCAACTCAATCATCTTTTTGAGAGAAAGAAAGGAAATCCAAAATTATTCCAGCCTAAGTCATAAATACCTTCAAAACTTTCCTGTAAAAACATTTTTTATACATTATAGTTCACAAACAGAACATGCTCCAACCTGGTGTGGAACATTAACACTCCAGATATCAGCAATACTCTGAAAGATGATCTCACTTCTGTTACTATGATATAGATGGGAAATGGCAGTGGCAGCATCATTCAAAATTTCTCATATTTTTAGGGTGTATCTATCTGGTAAAAGGCTTTGCTGGAGTTTGGAGCAGTCTGCTTTCTGTTACTGAATTGCACCCTGGCATTATTTTTAATTGTCCCCCCATCTCCTTGAAAATAACATTCAACCATGGTGGCATTTGGGGGATTGAAATGCCTGGAAATGGATTTTGAACCAAAATCTGCTTCCAGAAACTACTTAATGGGCAGGTCTGGATAATGAATATAACTATGGAAAGTGATGGTGAACAACTACTCAAGGACAAGCCTTAAACAGAAAAAAAAAGAGTTAACTCCTTATGAAAATTTTAAGTAGTTCTAGTAGTGAAATTATACATTTTTTTTAAAAGGCCATTTGCTTTTCAGCAAATCTGAATCCAGTTCTAAGGCCCTCTTTGCAATAGACACTAGTGACATTGTTACCCAGTAGGACAATTACAGGATGCTACCACTCCTAGACAGGACCAAGCTACTGCATAAATATTGGAATAGCATATTTTCCAAAGAATTGACAGACCTCAGTTTAAAAAGTTCAGGAGTTACTAGATCAGAAACAAAAGGAGATAGTGCACAGGTTGCTCACGAGGGTATCTGCAGTCTGAGGCATCACAGGATCTCACCAATGCCCAGCACCAAACTGCAAGGCAGGTGGGGGTCAAACCAGGGCAGGCAGGGAGCCCAGGGAAACTGACTTCTTTTCTTCCAGGATTACCACCACAATGCAAATGGCAAGTGGCTCTTTAGAGATGCAAGTTTTACCAACTCATGCTCATCTCCTAATTTTCTATGAGCTCCTCACTCCTTTTCTGAAACAAACACACAACCACATGAGGACTCTTGTCCAGTGCTTGATAGGTGGCTATTGTTGTCCAAGTACAGATCCACTGACTTTTTCCTATTGAATTACCTCCTGGTTTGCCTCACATCTCTTCTCTAAATTGTCATGTGTGTTTTGAGTTTTAATCTGCTACGTGCATTCCCTCCCAACTAGGTATCATTTGCAAATATATAAGGCACTCGCACTTTTCCATCAGCCAAGTCATTGAAGAAAATATCAACTAATTCTGGAACAAGCACAGATTATTCCTGAAAAAACCCCACTCAATATATTGCCATAGTTTGATTTCTTTCCTTTGCAGCCTTTTCATAAAGACCATATGTTCCCAGCTTACTTACAAGAGTGTTCTAGGAGACAGTGTCCAGAGACTCACTAAAATCAAGACATGGTATCCACTGTTTTTGTGAAGCCACAGGAAGCATGTCCTATGACAGACTGAGTTTATTTTGGCTTGACATGGATTTTATTGACCTTACTCTATGCATAGTATTTTTTAAATGTTCATAACTAACATGTTATTTTTTCTACTATTTCTACAGGAAATAAAATTAACTCCATGCATTATAATTTTAACCTCACTCTTCTGTTACTTTTTAAATACGTTTTATCTTCTGGATTTTCAGAATACAATTTTGGACTGGCTGATCACAAAATAGCTCATTTGCTTGCATAAGGTGAAGTGTTTTCTTCCCCCTTTTAAGTTCTTGCCCTTTTTGTCATGATACCACCTGCTTGTAACTGACCTTTGGAGTGAAACAAAGAAGGAGCTGAATCTATCAGCTTTCCAGGCATTGTTTGCAAATGTCCTCCACACTGCAGAGAAGTGAGCTAAGTCCTTCTTTAGCTGCCTCTGCCTGTTGGTGCAACAACATGCTGAGAAGCATGCATCACCTATGCACCACATGGTTTCACTCCCTGCTTTTGATTTTCTCTCTTTGGTCTCACATGTTCATCCATTCATCTTTCTTTAAATTCTTTTCCTTGGTGAGTGATCTACAGCTCCTTCCCTTCCTCCGCACTGTCATAACTTGCAATTCTGCATAGTTTTCTTTTGCATAGTTTTGCATAAACTTGCATTTAACATAGTTCTTTAAAGATCTGCCTACTTCACTCAACTCTCTCTCAGAATTGTCTCCCACAGGATCTCACTTACTAGTTCTCTGAATTCCTATAATCTGCTCTGCTGAAGCACATTGCATCTCTTCCTGTTTGTCATGAATTCTGCTGCCTCATCATTGCTCAAGAAGTGCCCGAGTTGCTTTTAACTTTTGCTTTTTGCTTTATGTTCTACCAAATTAGAGAATCATATTTGGAAAGATGTCATCTCTCTTTGCATTTTCCAGCTTCTACATAGAAAATTTCCACTAAAACTCCTCAAAAATTAGCCAACTGCCTGAGGGCATTCCTTCCAATGTGCAGATTTTTGAAATCAATGCTGATGGCACTGAGTGCTGCAGTTTGGATAATTCTGCTTACAAAAGGCTCATCATGTGATTTCCTGGATAGCTGTCTGACCATTGACTCCCATCAGGGCACCAACAATTTTTGTCCTTTAAATTGTACTCAGAAATTATGAGACAACTTTTGAGCCTCTTTATTAATAATCTCAGAGCAAGAGATGCCTATGTACGCATTAACATATAAGGAAATACCTACGTCCTTTTCTCTGTCTACTTGCCCTGAACAAATTCCGCTGTTTATATTAATGCTCCTGCTAGATGAATCATCCCACTAGGTCTTTATTAGGTCTATTAAGTCATAACTTTGAAATGTATTTATACTGCTACTTCCTCTTGCTTTTTCTCTGTGCAACTGCTGTGCAGATATTCCAGGGACAGAAAAATGAACCTGACTATAGAAAACAGACTGAGACTCCTAGAGAACAGCAGACATCTGGCTCTAAGAGACATGCAGAAGAGGAAGAATGTCTGGTGGCACTCTCTTGTATTGAACACTTGTGGAAGAAAGCAGCACTCAGGCTCTTGGACAGCCTCCACCCATTTAGTCCAAGAGGATGGTGGAAGCCAATCTGCTGCATCCAAAGCAGAACCTGCTACAATCAGCTCCACACACAGAGTCAATCCTTATGCCTACTTTTGATGCCTGTTGTTCAGAGTTTTAGTGGCGACCCAAACCCCCCTATAAAATTCTTCTCCATCTGAAAATGATAGAATATTTTCTGTCAAGACAGTGAGAAACATGTTCTGAAGATCAATATTAAAATTGGCCCCAAATCCCTGAAAATGTTGGACCATCCAGTAATCTGAAAAGATCTCTGATGTTAATTTATAATGAATGCTAGAACATCAGATAAATCTCAATTATTCAAGAGGTATTAATATTGTACAAGAAAGATTAAAGAGACAACAACAATATTTGTTGTTGTCTCTTTAATCTCTTTACTCTTTACACTTAGTAGTTTGCAAGTGGCATAGGAATAATAATTGAAAAGAAGCAGGATTAAGAAATTGATAGAAAAATTAACTACACTGTTAATTGTGAGACTGTTCAATGTCTCACATATGTTCATGTATGAAAAAGACACATTAATAACCAGGCCATTCTTGTAAATGAAAAGTGAGTTATACCAGATTAATCCTAGGTTCACAGTGTGTTCACTGGGAGAAGAAGCTGACTGAACATTTTTTTTATTTACTGGCATAATCTGGTGTGATTTGGGAGTCATTCCTGTGACATCAAGAGACTGAGGAAATTCAACAGGGTAAAACCACATCAAGACTGAAATCAAATATAGACTGAGCAAATCAGACTTGCAGATTGACACTTGGAGCATTCCTGTGTCACATGATGATCCTTAGCATGGAGGGAAAGGGAGATTACTAGCCTGACAAACAAGTGACTCAGGGTGACTGAGGGATTTGCTGTGCCTTCAACAGATTTTGGAGAGGAAACCATCTGTAAAGCTCAGTCTGTAACACTTGAGAAAGGAATCACCTTCCATTCTGGAGTACTGGAATGTCACCAGTCCTTGTACCAAATGAAATGCATGTTATATATGTTTCCAAATAATGAACTTGCTTGCGTGTTAGGAATAACACTATTTTGAATAATGTACATGAGAAACTGTTACTAATAACTTTCTCTTAAAAGAAAATTTGAGAACTGCTTTCATTCATAAAGAAATAAAGATGTGTATGAAGCAAAGCTTTCATTCTGCCTTCCAGTGACAGTTTTTCAAATTCTTTAGTGCTTTGGAAAACAAGTAAATGTTCTTCATTCCTTGATAGTATTGATCTTAAAATAATAAATAAAAAAAAATCTGTAATTCTGTAATGTTAATAACAATTCAATAGTTATACCTGGCAAAATGTAAATATAGCATTTTATAAATTAATAATTTTTCATAGCTGGAAACTGCTGCTTACAAATATTATTGTATCTTTCCAGAATAACAATTGGAAACAACCCAAATTTAGCATGTTAGATTGAATTGATTATTTTGGAGATAAATTTGAAATAAAATATTGCTAGAACAGTCTCATTTCATTCACTAGATACTACCAATTACATTAAAAGTACAGTAAGCAGAAATAAATCAAATATTCTAGAAATAAACTGTTTCTTTCCACACTCAAGACATTTGAAGTATCTATTAGTTATAAAAGTGGTGAAGTGGTGAAGTCAAATTTCAGAATGGGCTGTAGCTGCTCAGTCCAATTTATAAGTTAAAATGCATCACCTGCTTTGCACTCTCTTGCATGTGCTGGACAGCTGGTGAGCAGGCCAAACATATGAAACATGCCAAACAAACCAAACAGGCATGTGCTGCTAAAATATCTCCCAGGAAGTTGCCCTCTGCTTGTAGAGGTGGCCTCACTCTCACTCTTTGGATGACTCTGAATGCAGTGTTGCTGGAAGTGCTGGAAGGTTTTGTAGAAAGGGCACCAAAAATGTGCCAAACAGAACATAGTGTTTTATCCTAGAAGATCTGACCACAGCCTTTATGTTTTTTGTGATGAATATACATATATATATATATATATATATATCCACATACATATATATAGGATAAGTATTTTTTAATTTAGGTGTCTTCAGTAACCTGTTCACAGTCACACAGTTCATACAGAGAGAAGGATACAAATCAACACTCAAAACATGACCACTTCCTGAAACCACACTTGTCAGGTTTTTATATGCAAATAAAACCAACACTTTGCTGGCAGCTCTATGACAAAAATAAAAGTATGTAGGGTTTTGCACAACCCAGCAGATGCTATGCCAATTTGAGTAGTGTTGTCCTTCTCAATAGCTCAAGTGCAGCACTACAAAAAAGCCTCTTAGATAAACAAGCCATAGCACATGCTCACAAAGAGGTGAATATACTGGGATATTTATTTCTACCCATCAATCACATTTGGAATTAGTCTAGATAACAGAACAGGCTCTTTTTTGGAAGCTGTATGAAATTCATTGATGATCATGGTTTGTAGTAGATCTGTATTAGAACCACTAAGTTATTCAGCACTAGAAGACATCTGAACTTTTCTTATAAGGCAGGAATTGGGTGAAAGCAATAGAATTAATCTCTGGGGCAGTGCAAAGAAGTCTGAATTACCACCCTTCAGACACAACTTTTCTCTGGGTAGCCAAACACAGCAGTCTGGATTTCATTCTGGCATAAGGCACAAGCACCCACTTCACCATCATGACAAATTCAACATTTGGTCTGTAACAGAAGTTCATGCCACTTTCAGATTCTTTTTTTTCCAGCAAAGTTTTAAACATATAAAATTGTAGGTAAACACACAAAATTTTTAAGTGTTCTGATCTCTCTCTCTCTCTTTTTTCAATAAAAGGCACTAGAGATTTATTTCTTATTCTGTAACCACAGAGTGTTTTGCCTTTTCCAAAATGTCTGCCTTTGAACTCTGCCCCTGTAACAACTTAGTAATGCAGTTCAGTAGGATCTGCAAAACTGTAAATACAAACTAATGTTGGCTACTGTAAAAATAAGTTGTTTAACATTTCTTAGATTTGCTCTTAAGTATTCCATGCAGAATTTTAATAATCTGTTCCAAAGTCTGATCAAGTTCTTTAGAAACATCACATGAGCAAACCATCACCTCTAACTCACTTCCATTAAACTACATAAATATTTGTTGGAGAATAGATTTCAAGATTCCATTTATAGAAAGATCTTTCCACGGACTAATAATTTACATTAATACACAGTAATATTATAATAAGGATGTAAAATGAAAATTGAAAAGACAGCCTTTGAAGGAAAAAACACAATTGAAATTGGCCACAGCCTTGGACAAACCTTTTTCTACCCTTAAGCTGTCATGATCATTTGATGCCTGTAAAATACAGTAGGATTTGAAAAATGATCCAGTACATCACTGTCCTGTTGATAGATTGCTTGTGGGTTGGTGATTCACATATATTTGTTTATCACCTTGCTTTTAGAAGGTATTTGCCAATTATACACCATATATCTCAGCAGATATACAGTAGCAGCCAAGAAAGAAAATGCAGCAGTCATCTCTCACTTTAAATGTCATTAACACTTCACAAAATCAATCTTTCCCATTAAAAAGGAAAATATGTCCTTGGACACTTGGAGCTTAGTTACTATTCTAAGGTTTCTTGTACAACATCTAAGATTTCAACCCAGGTTTGTTTTTGTTTTCAAATCTTAAACCTATGCCTAACCCTATGAACCTCAGTGAGGAAATGGCTTGTTCAACCCAAACCTAAATACATCTACTCCTTCAGATGCCCTCTTTGCTGTCTGTAATTCTACAGTTGCTAGGCATCTGCTCCACTGTAGTCCTTGGTTAAGTCTGTACCAATAAACCACTGGGGCCAGGGGATCTGTCAGTGTGTTGTCATGTAGTTGTTCACACCATTAATTTGTGATCATGCTCTATGGCTTTGCCCTAGGCCAAGTGGCATTTCTCCTACTTGGTGTCTTAGGTTTACAATGAGCAAGTGACCACATCCTGAAGGTGGTATGGATATTGCCTCTTTGTTTTGGGATGTAAGAGGACTCACTCCTGTGGATATGCTGCACCAGGTGGCCCCCTGGACAGAGACCGGCCCTTGGCCTGCTTTATTTACTGCTGGAGATATTGCCACATTTTCAAGTAGTTCTTACACTTCTACAAAGCTGTCAAAGTTTATCCCTACCAGGATTTAGTGGAAGGGTATGTAAAGTGTGTTCCATTCTTGGTACAGCACATCCCTCCCTCTATTACATCTTTATTAAAAGCTCTTAGCTCTGCAGTGTCTGCTGCAGTGCAGCTCCAAACCAGCCTCTCTCTGGGAAGATTGGTTAAGAAGGACTAGCAAATTAATAACCTAATACTTTAACTGTGTTAAGTCCTTTATTTTAACTCCTAATTTGTGCTTTCTTAGGCTTTCCCTAGGCTACAAATAGGCAAAAGACAATATCCCTAGGCTACAAATCTCTTCTGAAAATGTAACCCCACAAGCCTAACACTATTTCTAAAGAGACTACCCTTTAGGACCTGGCTACCTAGCTTAATGTGTTTTCTGAAGTGCTGATTACATTAAGATGTACATATATAAAGCATTCTCCATAGTTCAAAGCCAAAATGTGTGGTATGGATTAAAATCCAGTGCACCAACTGGTTAATGCCTCTAAATGCTATAAACAACTATGTGCTTAGATAGGGTGCTGGTTCATGCTGTTTTTTTGTTCTTGAGAATGTACCAGATTTTCAGAAACTATTTGATAAGATATTCTAGTCCTGATGAGCCCTTGCACAGTTAAGAGACCTACTTCATTACTATCTTTGTTATAAAAAGTATTTTTAAAATAAGCAGGGAAAAAAAAGCCTAATATACTACTGGAGTACTCATAAAAATCTCCAGCCTTTAAATCTCAAGTTTAAGCAGGGAAAACTAACAAACTCCAACCTACTCAGGGTGAAAAAATGTGCCAAAACTACTGAGCCCAGGAGAGGATGTAATTTACATAAAACAGAGGCGTAGAGATAATTTTCCAAGTTATAACCCGGACTGTCAAACCCCTGTAATGTACAGACCAGAGAGTCATGATTTGAGAAAGTGATTTTAAGACACTGTAGTTACACTTCATTTCTAATATGATTCTATTTCTTTGTTCATTTCCTGCATGACATTTACCACACATGAAGTCGTCGTGGGATGTATAGTTATAATTATGTAGCTACTGGTGAATTACATGCAGCTAGTCTCACAGAACTGTTTACCCAAAAGAAGTGACTGTTTTATAAAGGATGATTTTAAGTACTATTCACAGAATTGTTATTTTTAAGGGACAGTGAATCTGATAACTGTTTCCTGGCTCCTTGAATAAGTATTTTTAAGTGTTGCATCTTGCTCATGCCAAGTCTGGTACTGAAAACTCCTGTCATCTTCAGTTTCTGCATGAAATACCAGCCTGTACTTTGTAAATAATTCTCAGACAGATGAAGAAATAGATAAAATTGAATGCCAGAGACATTCATTATTTGATTAACAGTAAATGTACCTCTCTATGAAATGCATTGAGGCTGATTATCCATACATGAGATACTACCCAATTTCTACTCACAGTAGCTGTATCTGGAATCCTCAAGGCATCCTTCAGATGCTATCATTTCTTTCTGTTTTCTAGATTGATAATAACTTACCTGTGTCATAAATATTGTGTATACTGATGTATTCTATTTTCTGGCAATAATTTAGTCTTTCATTAGCATTTTCTTTACTCACCCTCTACAGCACCCTTTTTGTTCATTTGCTGCCAACTTAACTAGGTTCTATCACACCCTTTTCCCCATAAATCCATAAATGAGGATTTTTCTGCATACTGTCTACTGTTCTACTTCTCTCTCAGCCCCCAGATAATTTTCATACCAAACAGTTCAGTTACACCTTAAGCTGTAGCTTAACAACTAATTCTTTCTTGTTTAAGCAGCTATTATTCCTTCCTTCACTTGTTCCTACACCAGTTTTGTGCAGCCACACAGTGAAACAGTTCAGCAAATGCACTCACACTTTCCCATGTTGTTTCCAATCCTGCTCAGAGCCCAGTTTGACTCACTGTGCAGCTGCCCAACAGCCAGGCCAGTATAAACTGACAGCATGTGACCAAGAGCTAATGACCAAGGAGCAAGTTTTTTCTACCAAAAGAAGCACTCTTCACTACTCCTTATTCTATTACTACTACATCCTTTACTATTCCACTCACATTTCAATTATTGCCATATTACAGAATCTCAGAATGTTGGACAGGACAATATTCTGAGCTGGACAGGAACAACACAGACCATTGAGTCCAGCTCCTGGCCCTGTGCAGGACCATCCCCAAGAGTAACACTACATGCCTGTGAGCATTGTCCAAACGCTTCTTGAGCTCTCTCAGGCTGATACTGGGACTCCTTCCCTGGGGAGCCTGTTCCAGTGCCCAACTGCCCTCTGGGTGAGAAACATTTCCTTGATATCCAACCTAAACCTTCCCTGACAACTTCAGGCCATTCCCTCAGGTCCTGTCACTGTCACCACAGAGCAGAGATCAGTGCCTGTCCCTCCTCTTCCCCTCACAAGGAAGCTGTAACTGCAGTGAGGTCTCCCCTCAGTCTCCTCCAGGCTGAACAGACCCAGTGCCCTCAGCCACTCCTTGTCTGGCTTCTCCTCAAGGCCATCATATTGGAATATTTCAGTATTGTTAGGGAATTTGCCTAAAAACCAAAACAATACAAAATAGGTTTAAATTCATTCTATAGGAGAAGAGAAATTCACAGGCAATTAATTTTTTCCCAAACTATTTGGAAATCAATGACTGGAAAAACATCTTATGCTATCAAGACACGATGGTGGCACACTCCTTCAAGTGATGCCTGAGTTGCTACCTAGCATGAGACTGGGTTGAAGTCATGGAAAATATACATGATTTGGAATGGGGACAGGAATATCTTCAATCTTTGACAGCAATCTATTTTACCAAATTAATATGATCTAGTTTCACAATGAGACTGTCGCTTGTGGGCGTGCACACAGGCAGCCACAGCTCAAGTCGGCCCTCTCTGGATCCCATGATTGTGTCACTCAGGCTGATAATCCTGTTTGCTGGAGAAGTGAAGAGCTGTCGCTCATCAGCACAGAGACAACACAAAGGGAAGCTGAAGGGGAGATGCTCACACACATGCATGGAGCTGCTTTTAGGCTGACCCAAGTAGCCATTGATCTCAACCGTTGATCTCAACCCTCTGAGGTCTGCCGTGGCAAGACTGTGCATACATTTTGCGTTGTGTGCTGAAATCATGGGAGTGAGGGAAGAGAAGCCTGGGGTGTATGTTGGAGATGCTGTGATATGATGCTGGCCCACCCTGGAGGCCTTGTCAGACACTTCTGAGAGCAAAACTGGCGCTAGGTAGTTAGCTTGTTGCTTCTGCTTGTCAGGAAGCTTGTAGTATTTAAGGGTATAAAAAGCCAAAAGCCAAGACAGTATGCATTAAGGGCTTAGGTCTGGAGCCAAATTTTCTTCTCCCTAACCCCTGTAAAGAAATCTGATAAGCTAAGTAACTGCTTACTGTTGCCAGTGCCTAAAGATGGATTTGCAGGCAACTACATTGCATAATCCTTTTCATAAACTGATCAAACTCCATTCTAAAACACTTGAAATTTTTTTTCAGCTTCTCAAAGTGAAATCATTTTTTGTATTACAATATTCTGGTAATTAGGAATGTCAGTTGAACTTCCCACTTAAATCTATTCATGGCTCATTTAAACATATATATGTACTTGTGGCAAAACTGTCCTTAAGTAGCTCTTTTCCTTCCCTGGTGTTTATCTGTCCTCCTCATTATGCTGACAGATGATAAGCATATCTGTTCAGTTTTTCTTTTATTTGGTTGAATAATTCAAGCTCTTCTACTATTTTTTCTTATACTCCCTATTTACACAAGTATCATAATAGCCTGCCTCTATACCCACCTTGGTTTGGATTCACCTTTCCTAAACACTGGCAAGTAGAGCTGCATAGATCTTGAAGAGCCAGACAGTCAGGATTTTGACAAGTTAGGCATCCTCTGCCAGTCTGGCTATAACCCAGCAACTTAAACACAGTCACAGAGACAGTCTCTGGGGGAGAGCATTAACCAACAGAGTCTGAAATGTCTCCCTGACTTCCCCCCATCTCCATATTCTTCATCCTTCCCCTGACAATATAAATTATGCTTCTTTATTAGAGTGCTTGTTCCAGATCAGTTTTTGAAGACTCAAGCAATACAATGTAGGCAGACCTATGAGTCCTTTACTCTAGGTTGGATTTTAATGAATTTTAAATTTAGCAACAGTTTGGACAAGAAATAAAAAGTTGAAAGGAAATTAAAGCCTGTAGAATTCTTATCACTTTTTCTTGTCTGTTATTCCCTTACTCTTATCTGAACTCAACCCCTTTATGCAACAACAAAAGTCTGGGATGTGATTTTGCTGTAGGTGTTTTGACTGCTTGACAGAACTCAAAGCAGAAGAGAAACATCTTCAAGTTCAGTATTTGGATAGCCATGCTGAGACTCAGCTGTCTGAGGTTTTTGCTCCATCTGACTGAAACTACAGAGGGAGAAAATATGTCTTTTTACAAGAAAAGAAGCTAATACTTACACAGAGTAATGAGGTGATCACAATTATAACTACCTCATGTCCAGTACAAGGATCAATTTATTGGTAGGAAGGCACAGGCTGAACTACTGTTCCAGGAGCAGAGTTTCAAGCCCAGGAATATCAAAATATAATCAAAATACTAAAAAAGTGATAGACTCATTTTGAGGGCATGACTAAGACAACTGCAAATTTGGTCCTTTATGTTTCAAAGTAAAGCTGTCATTGTAAATATAAACCATGAGATTTCCTAATTTTTTTCATCTGAAATCCAAAGCTGCTAATCAACATGATGAAGCAATTTAGTTTAGTTAGGTGCATTAGATAAGTGCTTATTTTTCTTTCCCTTTTTATTTAAATCAGTCTTGTCTGTCTTCTAACTTCTTTTTTATCGAAGTATGTCTCATGATACTTCAAAATGTTAAAAAGGAAATTAAAATGACTTAAAAAAAGAAGCAAAACTTGTCCATCAGACGCTCAACAACTAAATCTACTCAGAAACAACAATTTGAAAGGAAAATCTATAAAGTAAGATGTGTGGACATGGTTTCAGGTTTTGGTAGAAAGTCAATCTATAAACTCAGTGGAGCAATTTTAGAGGAAAATTAAATTCAGCTGGAATACCTACTGCCAGTACCCTTTAAATTACAAATAGCTCCAGTCACCAATTTTGAGCTTAGATCTGTTTTACTTGTTTTGATTCTGAAACTTGTATTCAGATGTAACTAATTTTCCATAACTATATCTCTGCATTCTTGTATTATGAAACACATCTTGGTAAATGATTAAAAAAAAATTTTAATTGTAACAACAGTCAACATCCATGTTCTACCTGCACCACTGGAGTGCAGCTGAAAACCAACCTGATACTGTTCCAGTTTACAGCTTGAATACAGAATTAATCTGAAGCTCACAATAGTTACAAGTCATTCCCAAACCTGCAGTGCCTTTAGGATGCAGTGGGAAAAGTTTTTAGTCCCTTTTAATGCAGAAGAACATTGAAATATCTGCTTTAAAAAACCCCTTTCCTGTTACTCATTAGTTGAGATAACATCTATGCTGACAATAGAAACAGGACTGGGGAGTGAAACTGGACTTGAAATTACTGATTTCCAGAAGCCTTGTTCTCCTGCATTATCAGAGTTTTGGTCCAAGCCAACTAGCAATCTCTGGGCAGTGCTAGGCAAAGTTTGGGGCACACAAAGGATCAGGAACTATTCACAAAGGATCAGGAACTATTTCCAGTAGGCATCAGGAGCTGCCGTGGGTTTCTGTGGGTAAGGTTATCTGGTCCAATCTGCATGCTCAATTAAGGGCTCCCTAGAGAACCTTACTCAGGATTGTATCAAGATGGTTTTTTAATATCTTCAGAGAAGGAGACTCCGCATCTTCTCTGGGCAACGTGTTCCAGTGCTCAGTCACTCTCACAGTTAAGAAGTTCTTCCTCATGCTCAGGTGGAAGTTTCTGTGGATCAGTTTGTGCCCATTGCCTCTTGTCTTATTATCTACCCTACACAGTCCTGCAGCACAACTGCAGGAAGTTTATCACCACCAAACATCCAAGCAGCCCTCAGCCATTATCTGGATGTACTACATTAACCAAATCTCATCCTAAGTGTTGCAGCAAAATCTAATAAAATAAAATAAAGTAAAATAAATCCCTTCCCAAGTCAGAAAGTCATATTACACATTGTAGTTTTGAAGGGCCCAAGAAGAGGTCCAAAGAAAAATGTGACACATCTAGCCTATGTAATTTGGCATCAGGAACAACACTGATGATGTTAAACAGAAGTCAAAAGGAGTTATATATGGTATAGTATATAAATAATTTTCCAAAATCTAGGAAGAATATCTAGGAATTTATGAGGGCAGAGACACAATGTATATTATATTCTTGGTAAAAAAAGCTTTTCCTTGCTAGAAGAAGGCAGCTTCTAATCCCAGAGAACTGAATCAGAGATCTTCTGTTCTTTAGATGCAATACTCAAGAAAGGACATGGAGCATCCCTGTTAAATACTTTTCTCCATGCTCAATTAGTCTTTGTAGCTTCAGTGAATATGATCTGAGTTGTTGAAATATCAGAAGGATGAGAAAAAAGGACAGGAGAGGTGTAGCAAAAACCATCAGCGCGAGGGCATTCCCTGTATTGTGCCCAAACAAATTGATTCCACCTTAACAGAGAGTCACGGTGCCACAGGTGTGCAAGAGTTCCAGTGGCCCCAGCCTCCTCCTGCTCCAAACCCTCCATGATTTTACCAGCCCTTCGCTGACTTGCTCCATCATGGGCATGTCTCTCTTTTGCTGGAGAGCCCAGAACTGGGCTCAGCACGTGTTTCACCAGTTCAGAGTAGAGGGGGAAGATCGCCTTCCTCCACCTGATGGCAATGCTTCCCTCCTCATGCAGCCCACAGTGCCCCTGGCTTTTGCTGCAAGGACACTTTGCTGACTCATGATCAGCTTGCTATCAATGAAGTCCCCTAGTTTTTTTCTGCACAACTTTGCCAGATTTTAAACAAGATGGGAAAAGGACAGTTTGGCAAGTGAATTAAGAATAGTGAATATTTGAATGTATCTCTCTAGCTTAGCCTTAAAATGATAAGCCTGCTAATGAACCAAGCTTTAGAGCAAGTAAGACACTGCCTTCTGGTTATTTTCAGCAAGTCTCTGATGTGGCCATGTAATGCTCCATTATGCAAATGTGTGACATAGTTTGGGATCTAATCAGAAAGGCACTTTCCTTGAATGAGCAAAAACAATTGCACACCAGTTGTTCATATTCTGTGAATAATATTTCCAAAAATATTATGCCATTAATTATACCTTTATTCCATGAATAGTATTAATGATTATAGTTAGAAACCTGTGAACCACATAGAAGGATCTTGGTGTATTTTAGGAGAAATCACATTTTTTCATTTCTAAGAGATATTAAACTTACATAATTCTCCAGGTAAAAATGGAGATCTTGAAAAATATGCTTCCATTCCACAATAATAATAAAAAAACCCCTCCTGCCCAACACTGAATTTTCTAGACATTGAAGACTTTCTAGGCATGTGTGTCTTTATTTTTCTCCAGGTATTTTATAAAAAATAAATCACAGAATTATAGAATGGTTTACATTGGAAAGGACTTTAAGGATCATCTTGTTCCAGTCCCCCTGCTGTTATCAGGGACACCTTTCCACTAGACCAGGATGCTCAAAGCCCCATCCAATGTGGTCTTGAACACTTCCAGAAATGGGGTGTCCAAATCTTCTCTGGGCAACATGTTCCAGTGCCTCACCACCCCCACAGTAAAGAATTTCTTCCTAATATCTAATCTAAACTTACTCTCTCTCTGATTAAAACTATTACCCCTTGTTCAGATCTGATATTTTTTTTCAAATTACTACAGCTTTGCTGCATTACAAAAATTTCAGAAAAGTCACTTTGTGAGCCCTCAGTAAGTCAGTATCTAACACTGAGGGGCTGATGGTGAAGTTGTAGTTAGGGGGTTGTAATTTTCATGACTACAATATGAACATCTGGAGAAGAATATAGAGGGAAATAAATCTAGTTGTTAAGGACAAAAAAATCAACCTAGCACAATGCTGCTTGAAATATGCCAGTGCTTGTCCGTATATTAATTATAAAATTAAAGGAAAACCCACATGAAGTTCAGGATGCTAATGTGAACAAACTACAGAAGATTTTCATTTTAAAGAGGAGCATCAGCAGCACCCATGTTCCTGGAGGCTGATAAGGCTGCTGGCTATATATGCCCAAAAGCCTGGGGTCATCCCAAACCCAAATCTACTGTGCAGAAGCAGTGGGGACCCAGCCCTGCTTACAGCACATGAGTACTGACAGCCACATAAGCTGGCCAACCTGACCAGAGACCAATAAAAGAAGACACAGCAAGGGACATTTTCATAGAGATATGTTAAGTCCTACAGGTATATGAAAAGAATATGATAAAGCATTTATTTTTACAGCAAATTGCTCTCAAGTCGTACCAAATGATTCTGGCAAATAGAGTAGCTGAGGTGAAATCCATGCTTAAGACATAGAATATTAGTTTAATTCCTAACAAAATTAATGCTGTTCCAGACTTCCATTTGCTATGTGTCATCTGCATTTATAAGATAGCTGATTTTTTCCCCTTACTTGTTTTAAAATCTTTTTTTCAGTATTGTTCTACCCTGTGTTAGCAGAATGCCTCTGCAGACTAAGCAGTGCCACAGTCTAAATATTGAATCCTAGTAATAGTAAATGAAATGTGACAAGCTGGTGTGGTAATTGTATTGTACATGCAAAAGCACCACTCCAGAGTCACTTGTATATATTTATACAGTCTTCAGAGATCTGATGGTTTGCAGATGAAATTTTTTCTTTGTAGGAACAGGACTGGGGGTTTTTTGTTTACCTCATTTCACTGATGCTGCAGGTCTCACTGGTAGCTGAGTAACATCACACAGAGCAAGAACAGAGTGGTCAAACAAGCATGGGAATAAAAATGAAAAGGGAAATAAATCTGTAGTAGGGAGCATACCAAAAGACACGTTGTTTATAGAGACATTTTAAATTCTCATCTTCCCTATTTAGGAAAGTTCTGGAAGGCACTTACTGGGGGGCAAGAAAAGAGAAAAAAAGGCAGTAAAAAAAACCCCAGCTAGTTGTTCATAATCCATTATATGATGAAGGTGACAATCAGGACTAGTATTTCACTTATACAGCCCATTGTCAGAAAATAAAAAAGTAGTCAACAGTTGTGTTTTGTTTGGTTGTTTTCAAACTAATTTAGCAAATCCACCAGCACTAGAATTGCAATTTTGATTAACTTTGTGTTTTCACGTGACATACAGCACTTATCAAGAGTCTAGTAATTTTGAAGCCCTTTACATCAAATATTAAGAGGAGGCACTCTTTTAGGTCTCACAGCTGACAGTGACTGCAGAAACAGGAAAGGGAGAGTTCACACAGATTTGTTCCTGTTGTCAGGCATGTCATCCAAAATAATACTTCCACCTTTTACCTTTACATGTCTTCTCCCAGTGCTGTGACAAAAATTTTGATTCCTTTTGCTCATTTTCTTCTTCTAGTTCATTTTTCCTAACAGCCATTCTCAAGAAACACTTTAAATTTAGAAAGAAGAATTTATATAATAAATAAGCATGCTTTGTTCCATAATGTAGATGCTATAGGTAGTATCTTAGCTTTGCTTTAAAGCATGAAAAACATATGTCTCAGTACAATGTCCTCATGTTTTGATGCTGACACACCATCACATTTTTAAAAGTATACTTTTTTCCACAGCTAAGTCAGTTGTTCATGATGACTAAAAGTAGCTTGATTGGACTGTATGACAAATAATAAAGTTTCTTAGATATCTACTGACAACACAAATGTGTGTTATTAATGCTTATTAAAGTGAGACAGTTGAAATTTCATTAGCAAAGTAGATTAATCATCCTCAGAATAGATATTTATTACATATAAGGGAGGCAAAATACCTTTTCTGCTGAAGTCCTTAAAAGCATAGGAAAAAATTCCAAGGATTCAAACAGACCATATAAGAAACTGGATTTTCCCCAAGGGATTTCTACAAAGCTGTGTCCTGATAAGATATGAAATTACATGGGATGAGGTTTCAGAACCTGGACAAAGCAGAGGGTGATTCAGGCAAAGTTTTACTGTACATTGAAATATTTGGAAGGATCCAAATTTTTCTAATGGATAAAATTTTTACAAATTCCCTTAAGTAGCATTTCTGTTTAACTAAGTCTGCCCCATATAACTGTTAGGATTTGAAGCTAAGAGTGACTGAGCTTAGCTCTGCTAAGATGTGCCTTGTTTCAGTTTGCATACTCAAACAGAAGACAACGAGCCCCTGCAACTGGATTTCAAGAGAGCAATTTAAAGCTCCTTGGAGAAGCTGCACTGACAGTCGCTGAGCACGCAGCATCCCTCAACTGAGGCACGACACAGCACAGCCAGGGAGATTGCCTGGCTGCCTACCTGCATACATTTCTCCACTCCTAAGGAACACGAGGTTTTATTTCTACTACGGGAAAAATGTCTTTGCAAGATTTACTCAAAGGCGACAGCTAGAGTATTGCCAGAAGATTAGAAGAAGAGAGAGCTTCAAAAGATAGACTAAACAGAAAGAATTGCCTTCGTCCCTGGGATGTGCCCATCCATACTTAGTGAATTTGCTGTCAAGGCTTTACTTGGTTTCATTGCCTTAAAACAGTCCCCAAAGAGAGCTCCTGTTAAAACACATTTTGAACAACAAAAACCTTACTTTGAGAATAATGCCACCTACACAGGCTTCAAATTCAGGGGCTAATGTCTCTTGGGGGCTTAGGAGTTTTTTAAATCCTTTCCTTTATGTAAGAAAAGTCAGAATTCTTTTTTCAGTACCCTTCTTAAACATTTACTGGGAAAAGGAAATAACAATTAACAATGTCAGTGATCTTATTGGTGAATTTTTTCCAAAAGACAAGTGAGTGGGTTGTTGTGATGTTAAGTGCCTGATGCAAAGAGTTTACTTATTTATTTGCTATGATGTATGTTCACAGTACATCTTCCAGTGTTTTGAAGAAAGATGTAAACCCCAAGAAAAACAGACACCAAAAAATCTCAGGACTGAGAAAAAAATAAGTTTTTCAAATATTTTATCATATTGACCAAAAACATATAAAGACAACTTGAAAAATACTGCATGCAAAATAAAAGCAAATGGATCTTCATTAGTGAGAATATTTCCATCTCAGAAGAAATAGGAAAAAAAGTCTGCCATATCAGTAAAGGAAACAAAATAAATATATGCAAACCCAGAAACTGGAATATTTTGAACACAAAATTAAGTTCATAAATTTTGGTCCTTGCTAGTCCAATTCCCAACTGCTAGCAAAAGTATATTTCAGTGCATTCCAACTTAAAAAAGGAAAACTATTTACAAAAATGCTTTGTGATATTCTGAACCATAGAAGGGACTCTGTATTGCCATACACATTAAAAACCACATTGAAACATGAATCTAAACCATATTTCAACTTTATTTTAACCCCATTTTAAGATTTTACCCTAAACAATATTTTTTTCTACTTACTAGCCTTGATAAATACCTCCCTGAAAATTCCCAGTGCTGCTCCTAGGAGTGCTGAGAAGGAAATACCTTGGGGTAAGCAGCCCATGGGAGGGCCGTGTTTCAAGATTTGTGGCCAGAGCAATGTTGATAGCACATCAGTGGTTTAGCTCTTGTAGGCTGAGGATGTACAGGTATTTGGGAGGTGATTCAGGCAGGACACGTGACCTGAACTGACCAAAGAGATGTTCCATCCACTGTAGCACTGTGCTAAGGATTACAGCCCAGGGAAGTAGCCCTCGCTCTGAGACTGACTGGGCACCAGTCTCCTGGTCAGAGCTGGTGAGAGATTGCCTTTGCATCACTTGATTTTGGTTTTGTTATTTTTCTTCACTTATCAAACTATTTTTATCTCAACCTGTGAGTTTTCCACACTTCCCTGTGATTCTCTCCCGCTTTCTGCTGTGGAGACATGAAAAAAACTGGGTGGAGGCTTAGCTGCTAACTGGGGTCAGTCCACCACACTATTTTTGTCTCCTAATGATGATGTTAGGTCTTTATCAGAGCTGGGGCTCAGGAAATGGCTTCTCAGGAAAGCACCGAAAGTTGAATTTCATTGACCTGAAACAAAGCCATGATGCTCCTGCTCCTGGCACAGGAAAAGCTGGGGCACCCAGAGAGAATGTGAGAGCCCTGAGAAATCCAGCTTGTTGGTCCTGTTCTTTCCAGACACTTGCAGAGATGCAGACACAGCAATTGCTGGTGCTGCTGAGAGAGTGCTCCCATCCTGTGTCCCACCCTGCTCCAAGGACAGCCTGTTTTGCACACACCTTGCATTTGCCGAGGCAGTGGCCGCACCCAGCCTGGCTTCCCAGGGGTCGGAAACGGGAGGAGTGGGAAGCAGTGCCTGTGCTGTGCTGATGCCCCAACAGCCTGCTTTCCTGGGGAGCAGTGTGGTCTGCCTGGGCTCACAGCCAGCCCTGAATTTCAGGATGCTTTCAGTGGATGGAGTAATCTTCCACTGCCTTCAAAGTGCCATTGCGTTGAGAACAAGGACAATGCATCAGCCATTTTCTGTAAACGCTGTGACAGAGATGGCACCACTGCTTCAACACTGCCATTCAGGGATTCCCCTCTTCAGAGAGAACATTCTGTTAGGAAAAAATGAGTAAAAAACCATCTGATCTTCATAGCCACGAGTCCCTCTTGACATGTAACTCATTAGCAACTAACTGTTTGGCAATTTTATGAGCTCTTAAGGTTTGGAAATGGGTTTGTGTTTTGCACTGGAACAATACACTATCTTTTTGGTTTCAAAAATGGCACCCTACTGAAGACATCTTTTTCAGATCAATACCAGGTTTTCATTTCAGATCTCTATTCCAAGCTGCCATTAGAAGTGACCAGACTGCCTTGGATCTCATAAACATTTCTATTGCAAAAACTTCCTCAAAATCAATACCTCATTGCAAAAAATGTCTTTCCAGACAGTCCTATTTTCTCTTGGATAATCCTAAAGTGACAGAAAAAACTTTCTTTTATATGAACTGACAGATGAATATTTCAGCACTGGTAGCATGTTTTAGTAATTTTTTTCAGACACTTACCTGATTAAATGCTGTTTGAAGGGTTGAGTTCTTACTTCTGACTAAATTATTTCTGAAAATAGAATGTCACCAAACTCGAAAAAAAAAAAAAAAAAAGAAGCAAGACAAAAATTCCCCAAAATGAGAAAGAGGATGAGGAAATTTTTTAGTGGTCTGAAAAAACAGAGTGAAGAATAAAACCAAAACCATCCAGGTGGCTGCTTTGAAAACAAACACCAGATCACAATTCAGATTGACATCCAACTGACTCCAAGAGAGGAGTTAAAGCACAGTAACTCAGACAACAACTTTCTAATGCAATTTTAGCTGGAATGAGCATGTGATTGCAAAAGCCAGTGATTGATAAATTAATTCTTGAGAAAGCCAAAAACACTCAGAAAGACTTAAGGAATTTGACGTCAGACTTCCTAATGAAGCTACTGGAGAAAGCGGGATAATGACGTTCAGCAACGTGGTTATATCCTGGTGTTTGTAGTGGCAGACTTTGACCAGGCATATCTATATACAGTAACAGAGAGGAACATTTCTTGTAATTTTTTATATCACCACCTACAGATGATGTTCTGTATCTTTATAACAAGATTCTCGAGCCCTTGCTGTTCTCTTTTTCATCCTCCCACTTCTTTAATTCAAGTAATAAGAGAGAGATAGGCTAAAAGATCCGTGAAAAAGATCACAAATACTTCAAGAATGTAAAAATTTAAAAGTACCTCCTGTACATTTTGTAAATGTGATTGGCAGGTTATTCACCAATTAAAACTCAAATTCTAATTCCAAACTGCTCATGTAGAAGCTGCTGACAGAAGTGAAAAAAAATTCCTAATATGCATCCACTCCTCACGTTGCCTCAGAGCTCAGGATCTGATTGATTAAGACACCTAGACTGAGAAATGCTTGTAGGATCATAGAAATCAGAGTGGTTTGGGTTGGAAAGGATCTTAAAGATCACCTTGCTCCAGACCCCTGCCAAGGGCGGGAACACTTTCCCCTATACCAGGTTGCTCAAAGCCCCATCCAAACCTGGCTTGTTCATTTTCAGGCAGATGTTGTCAGTGGATGCGTCTGCTTGGTCAGGCAGTGCTGTGTGTCTAACTGTCCTGGTGCCCACGATTGTGCCCTCAGCCATCCCCTGACTCCAAACACAAGATAAGTGATTGCCTGAGCTGTCTAAGGCAGGACTGGGGAGGTGAGCTGGGTGCTGTGGGCAGCTGGGGCTCTGGTGTGTGGGGAGCACAGAGGAGTGCCTTTACTCTGCGGCACAGCCACTCCTCACTGCACGCTTTCTATGCATGTCACTGATGACTCACCTCCTCCTTTCCATTCCTCAACCATGCCAGCAGAGTGGAATACAGCACAGTGGTGCAGAGGATTGAAGAAACACAAGACAATTTATGCTGGAAGGCAGAGCTCCAGCCACTCATCCTTTCCAGGCCCTCAGTCTTTCACCAGTCAAGCACATGGTCAAATGAATGATTGTTGCCCTCCCCAGGTTTGATGCACTGCTTGTAGTTTTTTGTTTCTTTGCTTTTGTTATTTGTTTAGGGTTTTGTTTGTTTCTTTCATTTTGTTCCTTTTTTGAAATTATTTTTAACCTGCCCCTTTCTTTCCTCCTTTAGTTTTGGCATGGCAGATAGTATTGGGTTTAGATGGCTCAGGCCATGATGATGGCCAAATTCTCATTAGAATTTCTTCTTTCTCCAGTAGAGGAAGGGGAGTGATAGAGTGGATAGGGTATCTGGTGGCAACCCAGAGACTATGCAACACATAGATGTTTTTTATTTTTTATTGCTGAAGATCACCTGTTTGAAATTGTTTCAAGTTACATAAACTCTAACTCAGGAAATCTACTCTTCTTGTATCCTCATGGAGGTTAAATGGGTTAATAAAAAAAAAAAGGAGGGGAAAAATAGGTGAGAAACTTCACTTGTGTCCTAAAGAATTGCATGCCTTCAGAAACATGCCTTCCCAGCAATTTTAGTGCCTTACTCCCACCTCCTCAGCATCCCCAGCTCCCTGTGTTCACTACATTCAGCACAAGGAAAGCATATATGTCTGAGCCAATGATGCAAATGCAACTCCTGAAGCTGCTCTAAACCTGGGACTGGCACCAGACCATCAACAACTGTAGCACTGAGCATTGCAGCATATAAATTTCCCATTGGAACTTGCCTCTTATCACTTGGGGTGATAATTCACCTCTGAAAATTTATTTTCTTCCTGTGGATGCTGGGGTATCTCTGGCTCTAGACTGGTATATTTCCACAAACTGTTTTAGACTTGAAGACGCTATGTTTTATGAGGTAAAACAGTTTTTCTGAAAAAATTACAGTCCATGCAGAACAATGCTGTATTCTTTCCTCCCACTTGCCTCATTCCCTAGAAAAAAAAATAGAAATCAGTTGGGAAGAGTTGGATGTCTTTTTGTGAAAAAACCACTTGGGATCTTCCTACGAGCAGGAAGAGAAAGCGTGAGATTAAAGAAACTGTGCTGCCTTTCTCACCTCCTCTGTAATACGCAAGACTGGATTCATGTTGCCACCTACCAGTGCAATTTGGCACTGATGTAGTTTACAGAATTCCATTTTGTTAATTCTCTTTCTCTTACAAGCCCTGTGCTCTTGTATGCTTATGGGAGCTGAGCCTGGACAAGTCTCAAGCAGAGTAAAAGTAGTGTTAACACAAATATCATTAAAATTGTCATCAAAATCAAAAACATTGTTCTGTTTGCAGGTCAGGAGACACGTTACTTTTCCATTCTTTCAAAGACCCATTTGTACTGTCTTCCTCTCCCTGAGCTATGGAATCTGTGTAGCTGTACATTTGGGACTTCTCATTTGAGAATATGTAAGCAGGTATTCCTTTGTGCTTTGGACATCTGCTTAAGCTTTTTAAATTTAGAAACAGAGTATTCCACCAGCAATAACTTTAGATGAATTAAATAGTATTTATTAGTAGCAGAACATCAGGAAAGTTCTTCTCTGTCACCAAGATGGATAGCACTAGAGAATTATGCTAAAATTTCAAGATGCATATGAAGTCTTGTTCATTTCAATCAATTAACTCAGGTCCCTGTTAACATGTCTTCCAGTTGATAAATTACTGCAGCTTTGGGATTACAGCAAAAACTGTACCTATCTTCTATTTTTAAATTATTTTAATTAACAAGCCTTCTGTGGTTTTTATGCAACCGCACTCCAAAGGATTCTCCAGTTCGTCAGTTGGATGATACATCTGACTTTCAGAACTCTAAAATTTTTCAGATTAGTAATACCAGAATTTAGCTAGTCATCATAGCCAGCTGAAATGTAAGAACTCAAAACAATGACATGTCCCATACACAAAGAGGAATGAGAGAATAAAGAAAGTAGCTGAAAATATTAGATGTCTATTGTTCATATGCTAATGCATGATAGATATGAAGATTATTATGAATAATACTATTCATCCTTATTATTCCCCCTAACTATAGCATCATTATTTCCTTAACTTTCTTTAGAATAAATTTGAAGAAAAGGTTTAATGAATTCTCCTTAGAAGTCAGTTTTGGTGGCAGCTACTGTTAAAAAAAATCTAGTTGGTATTTTTTTTCTCCAACATAATGACAACAAATTAAATGTTTCATAGGAAAATGTCACAAATATGCCTGTATTTCAGTCAGCTCTTTAAATACATATAGTTTAGAACATATGCTCCTGCAGTTTATGAAACAAATACATACTGCCCTCTCTCTGGATCTTCTTTAAAAATTTACAAAACTCAATTAGATGGGCTTTGATCACAAACTTGGATGCCTGAGTACTTGACAGACAAATTTGCTAACTGAAATGGAAAGTAATTTGCTAAAATATTTTCAACCTATTTTCTGAGATACAGAAAATAAAAATCCACTTTTTGGTTTTCAAATCAGAACATGCTTCAAATGACTAAACAAATGACATTTTCAAGACATATTATTGGAGTTTGAAGGCAAAAACAAAACAGTGATAGCACACTGCAATAATTCATATCTCTGCTGAGGTATTTTTAACATTATTGCAGTCTTACTTTTTCTGACAGTTCCTACTTATGCTTTCTCAATAATTAAAATAAGAGGCAAGACAAAAAAGGGATCATGGAGGTACCTGCACAATTTTTATGCAGTGTCTAACCAGAGCCCCCAATAGGAGGAAACGTTCCTCTCTGTCTTAAGTTTGGTGTTACATCTCTACATAAATCTTGTAGATAATCACATATGGCACTATTCTGCAAGATGGCAGGTGCTCTGTTTGAGATGCTCTGTTTTCTGAATGCTGAGTGGGAGTTGAGAAGTGGTTTGAACTGTGTTACACTATGATGAGAAGCTGAGCAAGAATTGTTTATTTTCATGTTTACAGTTCTGACTTATTTGAATAGGAAAAGAAAAGAAAACAGACAGAAAGGGATAATTAAACTCAAATTCCTGCAATTATTTGGCCCCTTTGGAAGGACACAATCAGTGTATCCCTCATAACTGATTCTGAGTGCTTAAAACCAGAGGCAATGGGTATGCTCAGGCTTCTTCAGAAATCCCCTTCTAGATGGGTTTTACAGAAGATCCAAAAACTTTAATGCAAAAAGTTCAGAACATTTTGTCCAGCTGAAAAGATGAAGTACTTTGGGGAGAATTAGCTCCAGCAAGAGACAGAAGAGGAAAAAACCCCAAACTGCTGGCTAGGAAACATTTCCTCTTCTGTACTTTCCTAGTCTTTGATATCAAAGCAAGAATTGCAATTTGAGTAAGATGAAAACATGTTCTTGATGTTCTGGCATCCCTGGCAAGAATGGGCCCCATTTCAGAGACAGCAGTCCAGGACCCTGACTGACTAAACTTCTTGATGCTGCAGCAGGGAGCAGGCGCCAGCAGGCTGGAAAGCTTCATGGGAGAATTATGCTTTCTTCTTGTGTCACCAAAAGGGAAATTATTGCTAACAAGATAACAGTTGTTGTTCTATTTAAATTATCCTCGTAAAATCATTTTTTCTGACACCTATTCCCTATAATACGTCTAAACAACACATGAGCAGGCACCGTGCCATCCAATAAACTAAGCAAGACAGTTGTAAGTGCAGGCAGCTTGCAGATGATTCATTTTTGTGATTAGTGGTAATGAGCAGTGCTCTTTCTAGAAATGCGATGATTTCTGTTGACCTAGTTTCATGGACATTACTATAAGTTTGAAAATAAAAATCCTTATTCAAAGCTTGTTCTCTCAGGTGCGGCGCTGTGGCTGGTGAAAGACTTGCATGGGATTTTACGGTGACTTTAACATACAGCCTGCTGTAAGTCAGACTCTGACCGTCAGTGGGGGATGGCAGATAAGCTCTGACTCACTGGGAAAGTTGATGTGAATGTGGCAGCTTCGACATATTTTGGATGACAAGACTGTCTGACAGTTTGAATCCCACAGCTGGTCTTGTAAAAGACAGAGTTGTAGCCCACCCTTCCTCTGTTAGGGCAAGCAGAATTGCTGGCCACGATCTCCTTCCCACCATTGCTCCAGGGATGCTGGGACAGAGTGATCATCTTTCACACAGGACAGGGACAAGGCATGGGAGCAAACTGGCATGCCTCAAGCACTCAGACAATTCTAATTATAATTTGCCTAATAAAGTCTGCCTCTGAGTCAAAAATCCCTAAAAAGCATTTTCCTGGCTTTACCAATTCTCAGATCTCTTTTTGCTGACTTCATGTTGCCTTTATTATGAAAATGATGGAAGCAATATGCCCACTAAGAATGAAAACTAATTTTTTTGCATGAATCTCTTGTTTGCTGAAAGTAAACCTCCTGGCAGGCTGCCTTCATCCTTTTAAGTGTGCATGTTTTAGTAATGTTCTTATTCTTTAAGAAAATGACAACTCTTATTAATTTCTCCACCCATTTGTATAATTATGGCAGTTATCAATTGTAATCAAACAGACTACTTTTAGAAGCTCATCTGGTAAAATAAATCATCCCCTTCCCTCACCACTAACACCAAAATCCCCACCGAAAGATCCTGCAGTAGTGAGCAAAAACATAGCAAATATATAATACTTAAAACATTAAAAATTCACAATAAATATATAATACTTAAAACATAAAAAATTCACAATAAATAATATTTTAGTAGTCAACACATGAATAGAAGGGCTCCCTGAGCCTGAAATACAGAATAATAGAAGGTCACTGTTCAACGGAGAGGCTGCTTAAGTATTCTTAAATTATGTGAAATTCTAAAGCATTTCATTACATTCTTTTTGATCTTGATTTTGCACAAATACAGATTTAATGGAAAATCTGTTTTTTACCCTAAACCAGTAATTTACAAAGGAGTTCTGAATCAATGGATATTAAATTCTAATATTCTTTTAAATCACATGTGATGAAGAGTTTGCCTTTTCAGCTTTGATGATAGGGTTTCATGGGCTCCATATAAAAGGTTTTAGCTGAAATTTGGAACATAGGAGCAAGACTGGGGTATAATTTTTTGCACTGCATGGAGCCATTCAAAGTTTTAATGTCTGTGCAAGGTACAGTGATTATGAAAAATGTCGACCCTCTGCTATTATCTGGAAAATTACATGTACTCAGAGGGGAATTCCCTCTGTTTTCTCTCTTTTGTCCCCAACTTCTTAAAAAATTGAGAGCCAGGGACAAAAATCTTCATATCTATTGGAAAACCAAAATGTGAGAGCAGAAACCGGCAAGCTTAGTTTTTTGGGTGCCATGCTATTTTAGGCAAGCATTCTAAGGGTACAGATAATGATTTTTTTTGTTTGTTTGTTTGGGTTTTTTTGTTGTTTTGTTTTTGTTTGAGCAATACAAATTTCACAAGAACTCCCACAGAAGTTAGATGCTGTACAAGAAAATTTGTTGGCAGAACTTAGAGTATCCAGCAAACCTAATGGAGCCAAGAGGCTCAATCACAATACAGCAAATATTTGAATCAGGATGAAACAGGAACATGCCATGTCTCCTTATTATAAAATGTTGTAAATATTTTTCATTTAATTTGAAAAGGCAACAAGAATTCATAAAGTCTTCAGATGAATTGATGCCTTGTTCAAAAACAGGTTAATCTCAGAGGAAACTGGTGTTTATAGGAAATGCGAGGTGTGCATTTTTAAAAGAATTGTTGGTATGGTATACAAAATTGGAGGCATGCAGACAAGGAAGAAGGGCAGAAGGAAGAAACTCCTAATAGGAAGATAGCATGAAGGTGAATAAAACTCCTAAGATATCTGCTGGAGAGCATAGGAGCTGACTCAAGCTAAGGGTGCTCCCATGATTATGTAGGCTTTGTAGCATTTTGCTGCATTACTATAGAAAAGTCAGTTTAAAGATAGAAATAAAACTGAATTGAAACAAACAGTAAGGGCATCTTTATGCATTAAGCAAATGTTTGAATCTGCCTCACTAGGAAGACCCCACTCTGGGGAAACAGGCTATTTGAGAAGAAGGAAATGATGCCAAATATATCTTACTTCTGTGAAGTGTGGTTTGTGTGGACTGCTTGTAATCACCAAGCTGGAATAAAAATTAAGAACCACCTAAAGCAGCTGCAGACTATCAGCAAGCCAGTGGCAAACAAAAGAGCACACAGTGTCAGCAGGACCTGTGCACCACAGCCATTAGCAGCTGAGCACAGGAATTCCAGTGTGACCTCTGTAGAAAAAAATGATATTCATGATCCTAAGGTAGGTTTGTGTAGATCTGGAAGCAGATCTATGCTAAGGGGGCAACAACTCAGCAGTTGGATGTAGCCACATTTCTCTTCACAGAGAAAAGCAAGGCACAATTTCCCAAGGATATTTCTGGAATTCACATTCTCTGAACCTCAGAGAAAGAAAAAACAGTTCTTATCTCATTTACTGCTCCTGTGTTGTTCACAAGTGGAATGCATTGTGGAAGATTGTTTACCTGAAGGAAATTGATATTTGGATTCTGGTGTGAGTGTTTTGATTCATTGGCCAATTGAATCCATGTGTGTGTCTGTGTCGGGACTGTTGGCTGACAGCGATGAGATGTTGTGCAGTGGAGTGCAGTTGAGTGCTTGGCAGATTCAGTTTAGATATAATGTAATATAGTATAGAATAATATAGTATAATAAAGTAATTAATTAGCCTTCTGATAAGATGGAGTCCTCCTCATAATTTCTTCCCGGACTTTGGGCAAAAATATCACCGATAGTTGGACTCCTCTGACTATACAGCTAAATAAAATAGAGTGTGGGAGAAGCACCTTCATTCATCCCTCCTGCTTGACTGAGTGCACACAGTTGCCTTAGTGTGTCACTCAGAGGAATAGCTTAGACTAAAACTAGCACACTCTGAAGCAATCTCTAGGTCCAGTTTAAGGCCAGTGTGTGCCACAGACCATTGTAAATGCAGTGTAAACAAGACAGATATGCATCCTTCCACAGTCCTCCAGCACAACCCAAATACCTCCAGTTTCATGCTATGAAAATAATCGCCATAAACCAGTTTGACAGCCTGGACATAGCTTCAGCATTATTTCAGAGACTAAATTTAATTAAAAAAAAAAACCCACTCTAAAATATGCGCACAGACAACAAACAGGCTCATAGTGCCAGAAGAGCATCATACAGAGGCAATGAGGAGACTCAGAACCACTGCAGTGCAGTGTGGATGCAGTCAGTCTATACCACTTCACTGAAGGCCACCTCTAGCACTGCTTTATTTAACTTTATAAGCACAGTCTTTCAGGGACGGTAGTGAACTCTTTTTGGTAGCCACTCACAGCACAGGACCATCCTGTTCCTGCTACTGAGCTGGTCTGGGACGTGGATGATCTGCTCTCTGCCAGCTCCACAGAAGGATGGGTTACTCTCTTCCACAACTCTGCCAAAGCTCTGTTAATTTAAAGCCATTTGATTAACTCATTGCTTGAGACTGAAAAAGGCTCCTCCACTACTGAGAGTCACTCAGTTTTCTGTGGGGATCCTTAAGCCAAAGAACCCTAAAGATTGACTACAGGCTTCACTGCTGTCACATTCTTGGCAGATATCATACAGAGGCCATCAGCTGACCCGTGGAGAAGGGGTATAAGGAGACTTGAGGTGAGTTTGGAAAAGACTCGTTTGAGGGACATACTGGTTTGGTATTTATAGGATATAGTGGGTAAAATATGAATATAAAGATATACAAAGAATATATGGTACCAGGTATCAGACAAGAACTCCTGTTAAT
>NW_005054328.1:2301319-2322765 GCF_000277835.1 Geospiza fortis | reverse complement strand
GTACTTTAGTGCATTTGCCTGTCATTTCTGAGTTGATCTAAGAAAATTAACTTGTTGGCCATATGCTCTTTCCAGTCATACACACCAAAAATGTACCAAGCCTTCTGCATGGTCAATGTTTTTAAAAGCCTCCTCTCAGTAGACACTCAAAACTGAAGTAATAGAGACTATATTAGCAGTTGTGCAATCAAATTTACTCCACTGGGGTCAGCTCACTTTCCCAGTTAAAATCCCTTCCATATTTTATAGGAAATAAAAATGGCACAGTATGCCAAGTATTTCACCACTTCCTAGCTGGAGAACACCAAAACCCAAAAACATAAATATGAAGTGGATATTTACAGAGGGTGTTTTTTTCATGTTGCACCTCGCTCTTCTGGCAGCATGAATGTACACTCACAGTGTACAAACAGGATAATATACATCAGGGAAATTCTATCTTGCCATAACTGTATATATTTGTAATTCACTAAACTAAACTTGTTCTGACTACAGGCACAGCAAACCAAATCACATCAATGGCTGCGACAGAAGCATAAGGGATTAAATATGGGACAAGAATCACCTCTTAAACAGTACATTTAGCATATATATTAGACCAGCACACCTTAAAATAATCTGAAAAACACTGTATCCATTGCACTGTAAAGACTGAAGACACAATAAAGGCAATCTTTAAATTTGTAGTTTGTTAGGAATAGTCTCCCTAGGCTTTTCATTTCATTTCAGATGCAGTGTTTTAACACAGGATCAAGAAAGCTTGATACAATGGCAATGAGCTGATCAATGTCCCTTCTTTGCCACTTCCACCTACCCAAAGACAATTTGGAGAGCTATTTTTCTTATGCTACAAAATTGTGATCCCAAATTTATAATATCCTACAGCTACACCAGGACATCCTGGAAAAAGGAGAATTATGAGGAGACATATTTTTTTCCTGGTTCCATTATCTGTTGGCTTCAAGGTTTATCAGTATGGAATATTCTATAGGCAAGAAAGAAATACCTTTGCCACAGTCCACCTGTTAACCTTGTCCACTGTAGCACCTCAGGGTCCAATCACGGAGCTGTGCAAGCACGAAGGAATGGATGGTCCTGCTCTACACACCTTAGCATAGTGAAATGAGGCTGGAGCATGTGGGGCCTCAGGCACTGCACTGCCATTTTAGACCACCTTTGAGACAGGTGTACCCCATCAGATCCAGCAGCCCTGGTGGTCTGTAAACTGACCAACCCACAGTCAAAAAACCTCCCTAAATTCTGCCAGGGACACCAGGCTGGAAGTCAGGTATCCTTGGCAGATATCTGCTGTCTCTTCCTGTTTCTTCTCTCATCATTCCCTGCAAGACGAAGAATAGAGGAGGGCATTGCTTGTGCTCCTGATCCCTTAAGCATGCCCTGCAGCTGACACCTGAGTGTCAGCAAGTTGCCCCCAGAGCTGTCCCTGGGCAGCTGTGTCATTCAGGGAGCATGCAGAGCTCAGAGAGGCCATGGCTTTCCCCGGAGTGGATGTCATTGCTCTCTGGCTGAGCTGGCAGGGCTTCAGATCCTTCCTGCACACTCTTCCACGTGAGCTGCTGCCCAAGCTGCCACACCATGCCCTTGTTGGCAGCATTGCTTGTTACCAGCACTCCCTAAGGGCTTCTTTTATACATTGTGGAGCCTTGGCTCCCATTGCTCCTGACCCCAGAAATGCCTCACCAGCATGAGCTGCAGTGTCCTGGCAGTGGCACACACATATAAATTAAGGCAGTTTAAGCATATTCAAGTCCAGAATGTTATTTGACTAACGTGTGTGTTTTCTTGCAGCAAGAGTTTGAACCAATTACTCTGAAGCTGCTTTAAACTGCAGTCAAAATAATATCTAAAGCTTTAATTTCTCCTTCTTCCCCTCCTGAGAGAGGCAGGGAAGAAGTATTAGAGAGAGTTGCAGTTACATTTCTTTATTTTGAAGAAAAATCGTGTATCCTTTGAAACACAAGAAAGCGGGAAGAGATTCTTTCAAGACTCTGCCTTGTTCTCCTTCCATGATCTCTTTCATGGTTTACAAAGGGGTGACAATGTGCCACAGCATGAGAGTAGCAGAGAACAAGATGAAGGACTCTCTTTGGGTTTGGTGCTGTGCAGTCAGTGGGTGGAGCATCACAATCAGGGCTCACACCTCTCATTGCCTGCAGCAACATTCAACTGTATAAGTATGTACAAGTGAAGAAATGACTCCCAGGTAAAGAAGAGAAAGTGGTAGGGATTGATGTCTTTCTTACTTCATGCACTTCCACTGAGAAAATGTTTCTTCTCATCACATAATTTTTTTTTCTCTTCTGCTAAGAGCTATTAAGAAACTCGAGCTGGAGACAAGCTGAAATAATCAGTCTGAATAATGCTTTGGTGCAGAGAGATCAAGGATAAGGTACAAACAGAATTAATTTCTGAGTTGCAGTGGTAACATTTTTGAATTATTTGTGTCCATCAGCTGAGTCCATGACTGCATCCACTTAGCATGCCCCAGCCCCGGGTGAAAATGGGACTTCCTAAAACTGGGCATGTACTACCACAGTTAAGCCATTAGGGAATCACTTGATTCACTCACTAATTGATTGCAGCAACTTAACTTTCACCTTAACAAGGTACCACGGAAACCCAAATGTACTTCTATGTGTGACGACACTCACATGCTCCGGAAGGATGTTAACACACTGACCTACTCCGTTTGAGACTGGTAATGGCTTAATTTAGATAGTGAAGCTAGCTGAGTCTCAGGAATCCATGAGATCCTTCCTATCAGAAAATGCCTTCCTCACCTCATTGATACTGGAAATGGCCTTATTTGGGATGTATTAGGTCAGTAAGGCTCAACTCCTTTGCTGGCAGACGACATTAGAATTAAGACAATTTCATTAAAGTTCTGTAGCTCTTGTAGTATGGCAACAGCATCTTCTACCCAGGCTGCTTTGGGGACCCCACTTATAGACCAGCAGGGAAGAGGAAGTGTGATTCTCTTCTCACTACAGATGGGGAGCAGTACAGTCATGTTCTCCAGCTCAGTCCCTCACACTGTTTAGTATCATTTTAGGGGAGAACTGAGGAAGAGGCTCTGTTTGTCATTACTTTTACACATGAAAAACACAGTAGGACCTCTGAGGCTGTGCAGTGTGGTTACTGTTACAAGCCATCATTTATTTCTGCATTCTCTTTATTTATTTTAATACAAGAAATAGTTCAGGTAATTGTTGCAGGTTTACCAAAACAGTGTACTTTCTCTTAGACTATTCAATGTAGAAAACTTGCATACTAAAATAGTAATATCCACATGCTTTAACCTTGGGATGTCATTGGGATGAGAATCAAAAGCAGAAATGTTATTAAGCGTCTCTCAAGAGTAGTCTCTCAGATGTTCATCAAGAAAGAGGAAGTTTTTTGCATTACTATTGGTACAATTCAAATGGCCTGGGATGAAAATAGTCCTGTAGGTGTAATAAAGACCTCTATGTACCCTGTACAAATTATTACATCTGCAAATAGATGGTGGAGCAAATGGAGAAGAATTATTCCTTTAATAGTATGTCCATGATCCCCTATGATTTAGGAAACATAATTGTTCTGCAAGGTCTGGAGAAGAAACATAGAAGTGTTAATGTATTATTCTCATTTAATTATTCTGCTCTTTTCATATTATTGTAATTCAACACTTAATTTATCCTGAAAGCTAATAGCTTAGTACAGGAAATCAATATCTGTTCTTTTTGTCCTGGAAGCTATATTTTAACAAAAAAAAAAAAAGAAAAGAAAAAAGAAAAAAAAAATAAAAAAACCAACACAAGGCTGAACATATCTGCAGAAATACAAAAGAAAAAGAAAAGAGAATAGTGTTTTAAAATAGTCCCAAAATTCAATTTTTTATTCTTTCCATGTTAAATACCATTTGAGAAAGAGAAAAGTTAATTCACTGATGCTCCTGATCCTAATGAAAGATATATAGAAGATTTGGAGAGAATATATAGTGATAAAGGATACCATGCAAGTAATTCAGGATAGTCACTGAAGACAATTCTTAGAAGTCTATTGTTTTGTGGTCAAGAAATCACACATTATTAATCATAGACAGCAATACTAGTAGAGAAACATTATCCTGATTGGGTGGCACAGTCAAGCAGTCAGTGATCTAATTGATATTATTTATATCTTATATGTATCTATCTAATGCATCTATCTAATATCCATCTTAAATGTAACAAAATGGTGCTACCATTATTGAAAAGGACAAAAGGAAAGGCAAGTTTAGATGTCAAGGTCCAATATCCAAATTTCCTCTTGAAATCAGTGGAAGTGTGGCCAAAGTCCCGGTGCCACATTTTGGCTCCAAATTCAGCTTAGTTTGATGAGCTGGGCAATGTGTCTTAGGGAACCGAGTCACTGTGAATATATAATGTTTACAAACCAGGAGAACCCAGCACATGCAATGACTTCATCACCTGGAGCCTTGCATAGATATTTTTAGTAGCAGTTTTAAAGGTATCTATCACATGTATGAATTTCCAGAGGTACTAGGGATTAACTTCTCTTATCCACAAGGGAGGCAGTTTCCATTCACTGCAACCCTGAAGTGTGAACTAGGAGATTGAAAGTGAGAACATAAACATCCTAATCCTTGTTCTCAAGGATATTGCTACACAATATCATTAATGTTCTGAGACGTGCATCTAAACTTAAATAGCCAAAGCTATATATTTAGATTTTTAGATATACTGTGGACATCATGGGGTACCTTTATTTAGGAACAGGAGAAAAATATCGTGTAAATATTTGAGTAGTAATATGATTATGTTTTCCCCCAGTGACCAACAATTCATGTTTTAGGATTTGTATTCTCTTAGCAAATGTATTCTCTTTCTCTTTGTGATTGAAACTCATAATGAAACAAAGAATTTCTCTTGTTTTATTTTGGTTTGGTTTTTATTTTAGTCAGAGCAGTATAATTAATCAAAAACTCATACAGAATTGTGAAGGCTTTATCTTGTAACTATTTCAGGACTTGCTAAAACTTCCCATCTGTTAAAAATATTACTACTATTGATAACTCAGGAATAAGCTGCACACATCTTTTATTCAGGCACAAAGCCATTACATGATTTAAAGGAATTAAGATATATAGAGAGGAGATTAGCATCCTTCATAGGCCTTTTCTGCTAAACGAAGTTGTAAAGTTCTGTACAAGCTCACAGAACTCTACACTTAGCAGTGGAATTCTGCTCTACTGTAAGTGAAATAAATCTAAATTTTCTCTTCACACTTCTTCTTCCTCCCTATTTAAAAACATGTATTCCTCTCTGCTTTGCAGAAAAATACATTTTTCACTGGAAGGGTTTGTATGCTCCAGATATAGAATTTGCTTGATGCAAAACACAATTACAGCTGGCACTCATCACCTCTGTGTGCTGCTGCTCTTGTCCCCACTGAGCAGGGGCCTGAGTATTCCAGGAAGAATTGTGCTTTATTTGCTGCGGTGTAAAGTCACAACCCAGCATGAACAGGGTCTGTTCAGTGAGCAATTAGTTTCTCTTCCAGTTCTTTAGTTTTAAGAGGCCTCTGGGATTGTCAGAGCCATTGAGCAAAATAAACAGTAAGTGTTTTAAAGAAGGAATCTGTGGCTTCACAAGACCCAGACCCTTGCAGCTGTTGGAAGTGTTTTGTTAACCAACCCCTTCTGGGTCCCTCAGGCAACATGCTGGACTTAGCTTCTTGTTGTTTCATGAAGCTGAATGGATTGCTGATTAGTACTGCATGACTTTTACTTCCCATTTTATTTCTATGTCTAGCTTTGACACTGCTCACACCCCTCCTTTGCAATCCACACCCCCTCAAAAAATGTTCTGACTGATGCCATAAGGCAACAATCTCATTCTTAGGCAAGTTTCAGCATCTCCTTATGGTTCTTGGAGAACTTCACATTTCTTGCCAGGCCTAAGTATGGATGGGAGTGTGAGAGTAGGTGTACGGGTCTTTTCAGCCAACCCTGGCAGCAGGAAAAGCTGAGTTAGTCAGAGGTGCAGAGGAATTGCATGTGATAGGGAGGGCTGAGAGAACAAGTTGTGTGCAGAGGTTGGGTGTACTATCGAGAATCCAAAAGCAAGATAGGAGATTATTTTTATACATATTGTTCCAAGCCTGCAAAGCTTGCACAAAAGCCTCTATCAGAATACATGAAAAAGGTGCAGAGTTGTTAGGAATCTGCTCCTAAAAATTCCCATGTCAGCTCTTACATGAAGAGAACTGGCTAAATTTGCAGGCTGTTTCTTTGGTAGATTAGTTTAGTGTCTGTTGATTGATTTCATAAGATTCACTGTTCTTTATAATAAAAGAGAGAGACAAGAAGGAAAAATAACCAAGACAAATATTAAATTCAGGACTGAATCATGGTGGCACAGTATAGCTCTTCTTGCTTGAATGGTGGGCACTTGCCTCACTTTAGAATGGACACCTTCCCAGCTGGAAACTCCCCAAAAAGACTTACCTGTGATACACTTCTGCTCTTAAAATAAGCTGTTCTGAACTATAGTTTATAGTATTACTTCTCAGGTCCTCTCTTCTCACAAGAGAACATGTAAGCTGGGCATGGTTTATTTTGACAACTAAAGATTTATGATCCACGTGCACTGTGGGAAGCGCTTACACTGTTGGCTGTCATTTTAAATCGAGTGCATGTTGAGCCCAGTTTGCATTTATCATTTCTGCTAGGTTCCTTCCTCAACTGTCACACTAAATCTGTTACAGAAAAATCCTGTTTTTAAATTGAAGTCAAGCAGGAATATTAGCATTGCCTACAAAAAAAGGAACTCTAACAAAACAAAAACTTGCTGTCAGTTTGCTATGCCTTTCATCCTCTTAATGGTAGCCTGAAAAATTATATTGGCCAAGAGATTTTAAGGATGTCAGCTTGCAGAAAGCAAGAAGTAATCACTTACACATATCTTTTCATAACCCAAGCCATTTAATTTGCATACTCACAGTTGAAATGGGTCATAAATTCTTTTTAAATGGGGGATACTCTGTTCAATTGGTTTAAAAGTAATTTATTTGCATATTTTATTGCTTCTATATTTATGACGCTATTAAGATCACAGTGAATTTATAAATCTTCAAATACCTGCTGTAAGAACCAAATCTTGCAAATCTCTTTATAAAACAAAAGCTTTCAAAGGGTGACACCTTATTACTTTTCTATATTCACAAATGAATATGAAAAAAGGCTTTAGGACCTTCATATCCATTTAACAAATAAAGAAATTTTCTGGGTCCAAGCTTTACCTCACTTTCATTTCTGATGTGCAGAGCACTACATTTCCTATTTGTATACTCCCAGTCCTCTCTACATTCAGTTCTGCAACTGGAGTTTGCACCAGCATTCCGCAGCTGTAAAATGGAAAACATATACCTCTGACACTGGCCAGGCACCTCTCCAAAGTGAAGAACTCAAATGATTTCAAATATATATAACATGTAGAAGTGTTTTTAAAATGAGGTAATATATATTTTCACCACAATAAATGCCATAAACTAATAGAGACACTTAAATATGATAACACAGCAAATTGTGCATTGTGATATAGATATAGATAGGTATATCTAGTTATCTATATCTATAGATAGATAGATAGATAGATAGATCGATCTTCTATGTCCAGTAAAAGTTTTTTGGAAAACAAAAGCTCTCCTTTAGCTCTGTTTGAAGCTAAAAGCACATTGAGTCTTGTTATCATTCAGGGAATTAAAATTAAACAATGGGTTTCCATTAACATAAAAAATAAACAGAAATAGAGAACAGTAAGTTCCCTGAACAGTCAGTTTATAGGGAAGGGATATAAGGACTCAATGGATTTACTGTTTTGTTCAGAGGTTCACCATTTTAGCATAAGGGATTTTAGAAATGTTTCATTTGGTTGTGATTTTTTGTTTTGCTTTGGGGGGTGGTTGGGTTTTTTCTGTTTTTTGTTTTTTTGTTTTTTAGAGAAAAGAAAAGGGAGCAGGATGTGGTAAGGAAGTAATGACTATCAGGATTAAAAAAACTGTCAGAAGTCAGTGAGAAGAGAATAACATACTCATTTGCATGACCTTTTAGCCAACAGAACCTGTCCAAAATCCATTCCCACAAGAAGCAGATTAAGTTCCTGCCTTTCCCAGAACAGGATTGGCACTCCTTGTGCCAACCTCTTTCATAGAGTGTGACTTCATATGTAAATCAAATAATAAATTTCCTGTTATTCATCTTGCCAAAGAGAGTAGCACCTGAAGAGCTCAAGAGTTCCTGTGCTTCTCACAAGCACCATGAGGCCTGAGATGGGATGTACACTTGTGAGAAATTATGAGCCTTTATGATCTGGCAGTATTAGCCCTTGGGGATTCAGCTTCATCCAGTCCCCACCCAGAAGAGCAGCCATCTCCTGCCTGGGATTTGCTTACAGTGTTCTGCCTCGCCTCAGCTCACTGGAGTATGAGTTATCCTGATATTCAGCTGATCATAAATAAATAATCCATGCAAAAGCTATAAGTTAAACAATAGCAGATCTGTACTTATATTACATTCCTACTTCTTTCTTCAAGTTTCCTGCCTCTCTATAAGGCATTTTGTTAACCTTTGTGTCAAATAATCAAAAATGTAGAGCGAAAGAACCATCAAAGGTAATTCCAAAAAGCACCCCACAGCATTTTTCATTTCTCATTGAAACACTTGCATGGGTAAAACATCTGGACATAACCAAATAAGTCCATCAAAGAATATTACTCCAAGGTTCCTTCGAGGTTGATCCAAAAAATGTCTAGATATTTCTGTTGGGCAAACAAAATTTGTTTCAAGGTACCTGAAAATTAAGTTCCATCAGTTTTTCCTGCTGCAATGCTCAAAGAAAATGCAAAGAACTCAATTTCTCTGGATCCCTTAGACTGGTCTCTCACCATGGACTACATTCTTGCTGCTGTGCCATTACCTGTGTTATTCATTGCACCTCACTAGTCCAGGCAAGTTCACAGAAGGAAGAGAATTCAAGCTGAGCAGCTCAGAAACATCTACATACAGCACCTTGATTTGAAACCCCCATGTCTTTCAATCTGAGACTGAATAATTATTTTTGTCAAAAAATGAAAAGTAGCTATAATTAGTGAAAAATACCACAAGTAAATCCACCCCCCCCCCCAATCCCCTCCAATTTTAAATCAAAAAAGACACTCAGTACAGGGAACTTCTCAAGGTGTAATAGTATTTTCCTTTTACTTTGGGAACAGAAAATTTAAAATTAGAGTTACAATATTAGAAAAATATTTTAGAAAAGTAATCAAGGCCTCTTGCCGACTGGTTTCATAAAATTTCACTTTCTGCCTTCTTGATATACCTTGCCATCCTTTCTTTTGCCAGTTTGCTGCCACCTGGAGCATTTAACACAATGCTCATTTTAATGGGCCTCTCTCAGAGTACAATGTTTCCATTGGAATAGCTAACGCCTACAGATGAGGCTTGAGTCAGTAATGTAGTCAATTCTGAATATAAAATAGACAAAGGAGGTTTGATGTAAGTTGGGAAATACTAATCAAGCCCTGTGAATCAAGTATTAAACACCACCATTACTCTGAAACATATCAACACAAAGTACAAAATTACTGGTTTACAGGACTCAAGCAATGAATGCATGACTTTGGAGGAGGTTTGGTTATACGAGATGAGGAGGAGAAAATGCGGTAGTTGAAACAAAAATACACCATGAAGAAAATTAAAAAAGAAAAAAAAATCACTAACTTCTCTTTACCAGAGTAAATTTCAAGGCAAATATGTGCTTAGGGCTTTACAATCAATCAGAATCTGATCTTGATGAAAAGCAGACAAAAAATAAGCAATGGCTTGCTTCAGATTTGTTTCTAAGTCTTTCTTTTCTACTGAAAGGAAAGTCACACATGTCCTTAGGGGAGAATTCAAATTTTTCTCTGATGTGGTTGGTCTGAGAAGAAAAATTAATATTGAGACACCATGTTCCTAAGTTCTGGAAATGCCATGTGGACTTGAAATACATGGTTTGCATTTGTAAGTGCTGTCACATGGATGTTGCCTCTCATCTGAACACCACAAAAACAGAACAGCTCATACCACCAAGGACTACTGTTTGAAGAGAGAATGTAATTTGACACAAGGTCTCTAAATCTGAAAACACAGAGGATTTAAAAGAGGTCGGTTTCCCTTATCTTTTTGGTTTTAACAATTTAGACAGCATTAAACATTTTGATGACTGATGAACAAATTAATTGGGAGTGGGAATCTATCAAATGATAGATTTTGACAAAAGTTTGTTTTATATTTAAATAGATGGAAAACATTTATTTTCACCCCCAATTTCTAGCAATTACCGTTCTTAACAGTTGTGTTGTTAGAACCTGCAGCTGCTTACTAAAATTAAATTCTTGGCAGTCACAATGTAAATGTGATAAAGAAATCAACAAGAATCTGAAAATATTGCAACCAACTGCAGGGTATTTCAAGGCTCTCACCTTTGAGAGAATCCAAATAGTAAGCTAAAATGTTTGCAGGCAGTATAGAAGCTGATTAATGTCAGTAGAGGAAGAAACACAAAGGAACATCAATTTTGTGAAGCTGAATGCAAAATAACTGTGTTGCGATTTCATACCTGCTGCTAAAAAAAAGGAAAATTACTAAAGAACTATGAGTTGGATCAAAAGGAAGGGAGGAAGAACTATTGAAAACCAAAATAAATGTACCACTATTTGCTTCCCAGAAATGCAGAGAGGTCTTACTTTTGTGGGCATGAGAAGTAGACTCAAGCTGAAATATGAGAAGAAGAAAACTTGGGGAAGAAAAATGCTTAGATAAGACTATTCTGAAGTAATTGAAATGTTACATTGCTGAAATGCTAACTGTGATATGCAACTTTTGCCAAAGGACAGAAGGTGACTAACATACCATCAGACTTTAAAATGAACTTTTGGAGGTGTCCTGTGACTGACAGGATATTTTAAGCTTGAAATTTGAAAAATCAGGATAAGTAGAAAATATTTGAATGTGTATACATGTGTAATTATTATAGCCCTTAAAGGAATAAACAAAATGTTTGGACAAGGGAGTCAAGTGCATAAATCTGTTAAAGTCCATAAATGCATGAACAAGGTGACTTCAGGGAGTATACAACTGCATGCAATTTCTATTTTCAAGAAAGGTCTTCCCCAGATTCTGTTTAAGGTACGTGTGTATAAGAAAGGAATTGTCTCGCAAAGGTTCTTGCACTGGTAGGAACCCAGATGACAAAGGCTCCACATATATTTATTGCAAATTGTCATCTTTGTGGGTGGCTACCAAGAGGAGGTCCAAGAGATTCCCTCTGCAGCCTACATTTTAAAAGATATCCTTAACAACTATGAAGAAAGAAAATGAAATAATGTCATGAGAAAGTTTTATGATAAAAGACAATAATTCAGGATAATAAAAATTTGAACTGTATAAGATTTTGCTTGATGATCTTATAATTCTGTCTGACTGGTAATAAAATGACAGATTCATTCAGTGTTGAAAATGCAAAAGATGAAAAATGAAGTGAAAAAATCCCTAAATAAATAGACATAATAATTAGTTGCAAATTAAATTTCATCATTTTGGAGGAAGATCTAGGAGTCTTTGTAGATGGTTAACTGAAAATGTGAGCTAAATGACAATCAAAACTGTAAAACCAAAGGTAGGAATTATTAGGCAAGAAATGGAGAATGAAGCAGAAAGATTCATTCTTCCTCAGTGGAACTCCTTGGTGCAGACACCTCACAAAAACCTTATGAATGATCAAAACAAAGGCACATAATGGAACTGGAGGGATGAGTAGAAAGGCTTACCAGGAATGTCCAGAGAAAGGATTAGGGTTCCTCAATTTGCAAAAGAGCTTTTAAATGAGGAATGCCTCTCTACTTCTCATGTTATATATGCTAACAGGTATCTAGGGAAGTGAAAAAGCAAAAAACATCAAAAGAACATGACAAGGAACATTTTCACAAGATAAATCCTACAATCCCTCTCAAAAAGCCACAAATTTATTAATGTCCAAAACAAATAATGAAAATCTGCCCTTCTGTGAGTGGTCAAGATATACTTTTACTAATTGTCAGTTTTGAACTATTGTCTTTTAGCACTATTCAGCCTGAACAAGGGCTTGAAATCTTCCCACTAGTTATTCCTAGATGTCACAGATGCAGAAATTAGCTTATTTGAATGCACTAAAATTTCAATATATGGAAAATAGAGAAAAGCAGTTCACACAAGCAAATAAACAAAAAGAATTACTAATATCCCTTTGCTCTGCAAATCCATTTGTTCAACAAAAAAGACATTTTTGGAATGCTAGAAGTTAAAGCTAATGTCAGATGAGGGGCTCCAAAAACTGTAATAGCTTCCAGAAAGGGAGATCAAAAGAAATTACAGGCATTTGCAGCAAGCACACTTTCAGATATACCTTGACGTGGGTCAGCCAAATCAAATGCCTAAAACCTGCTTATATCAGCTACTTTACAATCAATACATGCATAATTTATATCTTCTAAGTTGAAGTCACTGAAGCATTTAACTTTATCACCAGAAGAAGGAACCTTTGAAAATAAAAAAAACCAAAAAACTATGTCATGCTTCATTTATTCTTTTCCCTGACAGAACAACTGACCCTGGTAGTCTGTTCTCTTCAGGCCTCAGTAAAACAGTGAAAGTTAGAAAGGATATCAGTGATTCCTGTGTGGCACATTCTGGATGTACCTCCTTTTACATGTATACGTACAATATTTGTGCTGGGCAATCTAGTGACGTTTAGATCATTTTCTCATTCACCAGTCTGTTGTACCTCAAGGAGCAACTCTTTCCTCAAATGTTTACTCCCTTGAATACTCCCCCTAACAAGATCAAGAAGCTTTTGTCTTCCTCTAATAACCATTGCTTCTTTCCAACAGTGAGTAACTAGCAACAAGATAGCTGTTTTGCACTCCTAAGCCAAACATTTGCTTGCCTGCAGAGAAAAAAACCCTGTGACAGCATATGTGTGGTTCAGCACAGCACTCAGAGACATCTGCCACAGTGATATGTTTCACCAGCTCAGACCACCAAGGACCAACTAAGAGCACTAAGTTAGTCATCAAGGCTAACTGTAAGACATAAGTCCCTGGTGCTGTCAACTCACAGCTAATTTGGGATATGACTATTGAGGACTGAGTGCTGTGAATAGCTAATGATAATGGTTGCTAAAAGTTGAGAAATTTATTTTTGGGGAAGCAGACTGTTATTGAATTTTAAGTTAGCACAGTTTAGTTCTGAAGTGCTAACATGGCCTGATTTGCCATCCTCTGCACACTTGTGACATTTCCAGAGTTTTCAAATATCTCAAATAGCAAAAAAAATGCTGTTTCTTCCAGCAATATTGCCAACTCTGTGCTCCTCTGTTTTTCTCACATAACTGAGCAAACCTTTTACAATATCCATTCTCACTCCAATATTTCAAAGGACATGATTGCTCACTATCTTACTTGACAGGAGACTGTTTATTTCTACTGTTCAGTTTTTTCCAGTTTCTACCTAAAAGTGTGACTGTTCTTTTCAGCCAAGCTTTTCTACTTTTTGGATCTCCACCTTAATTCAGACCTAATTTCTCTATTTCCTTCACAGAGATTTACTTTATCTCAGCATAGAAAAATTCCCTGAAAGGGTTTGTTGAGGAGCTGCATTTTCTAATTTTTTGTAGTAATTTTTCAGATTCTCAGAAATACCATATAACTTAGAACAAAACCTTTTATACTTTTTTCATTTTTTCCATGTTTTTATCACCTCAGTGTTCTTGCTACAATCTGAACATTTTTTCAATTGTGTAATTTTCCGTCCTTTCTCCTGTGCTCTTGGCAGCGCTTGGTTTTGTTCTGCACTGCCAGTCTGAAGAGTGAAAAGGAAGGAGAAAACTATATTTGTCATAGACTGAGCACTAACAGTGACCTGAAGTTTGATATGTGGGCTAAAAATTAAATTTGATTTATCACCAGACGGCACTTGAGAGTTCCTACCTGAGCTTGCTATACGGTTTGATTTCTTCTGATACTTATGAGCCATTCCTCAGCTTTCAAAATGTCAGTCTACATAGGAAACATTTCAATATTCCCAGCCAGAAAATGTCACTCTGAGCTGGATTTCTTTGTAAAATCATGTAAACAAAAGGCCGTCAAAGCTGGTGAAATTGAAAATTCTGTGAAGTTAAATATGTCTCAGAGGCCCATTTCCTGCCTTCTGGCACTGATCCTAAAGAACACAAGTTCTCAGAGCATATCTTCTAATAGTGTGTGCTAAAATTAATCTATGATATTAGTAGCAGGGAGAGGTGTGCTGGAAATAAGATTAGTTTGTTTTGAACACTGTGTTTCGTTAAGATGCAAAAATATTAAGCAAAAGAAGGAAAATAAATAATAATCCCTGAAAAAAAGGAACCTTTGTCACACAGTCTGCAGGGAGTATCCATGCAGCCAGGATCTGTTCATACAGAAATGCCCCTTTAAGCAAGTAAAACTCAGCCATAGCTAGGAGGAATCCTTCAGAAAGGAGAATAATTACTGTGTTATCTTAAGACACAAAAAAATTTGACAGAATGTTTGGATGTTTCCTTTAAAATTACTTCTTATAAAAATACATGAGGAAGAAGTGTGTGCACACACACCCACATCTGCCTGTACCCTTGAAACTGTGCAGTGCAATTAGTTAGTACCAGTAACTGATTTGCCTAATGACCTTTGTGGGTTTTTTAGCAATCAGTGCTCCTTACTTTGAATATTAACGGGAGCCTGGAGATGGGGCACTCGAAGGTTAGTGCCTTCTGAAGCAATCACCCATTTGGAAGGAGACTAATTAACAGATTGCCTTCAAGACTGTAGGGTGGTAAGGGTCTGTGGGAGAAGGTCTGAACTTACTGGTCAATTTAGAAGATAATAGACAAGCTTTGGGTTTCAAAGGCCTTGAAAACAAAAATTTCAAAGTCACTTATAAGCTGAGAAAAACTGCTTTGAATTTAACAAAATATTAGATCAGCCACCAAAGGGAAAAGGTAGCTGTATTATGCAGGGGGATAGGACTAGCAGAGAACAATAGCAGGAAAAGGTGAGAAAGAGATTATCTCCTATAGATAAACGAGTGAGACAGGGTATTTATCACCAGGGGAAGGGCTGTCAAAGCAGGGAGGAAGATTACAATGTGCTTTAAGCCTAATATTCCTCTCTAGTCTAGGATTTTTAGTATTTCATATAGTTGAAGCTTTCTTATGCCTGTCTTTCTGGAGTTGCTTGCTATCTCTCCCTCGAGGATTAGCAAGACAAGTGATTGTTTCATAGCAAAATGGTAATTCCCTGTTTTGCATGCTTTATGAGATCCTTAGAAGAGTTAATTCTGATGGATGGAAATGAGATTGATTTTTTCACAACTCTCAGATTTGGTAGGTTGCTGAAGTGCATTGTGTTGTGTTGTGCTTGTATTAGACCCACCTGTAAGATTTTGGTCATTCTGCAACATGCACTATTGCATCTGGAGACAATGCCACCCTACCTGTCCCCTGCAAGGTTTCACATGGCACTCTCTTTTCCTCCCTCAACAACCTCTTGTTGAGGTGAAAATTGAAGAATACAACAGGATAAATGAGAAAAAAAAGATTGATATATCCTTTAATAAAAAGAAGCTGGGAAGTGAAATTAAACGCTATTTCTATGCTAGTACTGTAGGTCTGTGTAGATAAATAATGTGCACAGTGAAGAAACAATCTTGATTTTGCAGACTAAAGACAGGTTTTGCACTAGCTGGTCCAGCTCAAGAATGGACTCTTGTGGATGAAGCATTTTGATGAAAATGCCAATACAGTGCTGATCAGAGCAAGCAGTGCAAACAAGATGTAGAAGCTGGGAAGAAATGAGTAAAAACACTACCTTTAGACTGTGTAAGGCCCACAATATCCTAAATACTCTATGCATTGCTGGTCTATGCATCTCAGAATGTGTATAGTAAAATTGTAAATTAAACCAGGAAGGGCAGCTGGGATAATATAGAGACAAACAGTGAAATACTCAACAATGACTCTCTGACATGGGAAAAAAGAAAATAAAGGAGAATAAAACAATTATGAGTGACACAGGTGCAGGCAATAAGGAACAGCCAGTTATCATCTTCACAACCAGAAATAAAATGTATGAAATATAGTTACTGCAAGTTCTTACTGATAGTGCACAGTTATGCGTGCAGGAGATGCTGCTAGTTAATGTGGGTTCAAAAAACCTTTGAAATATTCATGGAAGAAAAAATGCCTGGAAGATAAGAATGCCACATGATGTATGAAGTTCAGCAATTGCTTGGGCTTCAGACTACTAGAAATCAAAAGATCATCCCTGGCTACTGGACTAAATTAGACTTCTGCTTCATTCAGTAAATACATTTTTCTGTCAAGTTCTCCTGTTTTCCATGAGGATGTCCACTGAGTTCTGTCAGAGGCCTCAGCAGGTGCCTTGATGACTTTGTACAGTCACACATGCATGCTGATAATGGCACCTCTTAGGTATTTCCCTAAAGACATCAGTGCCTGGAGGGAATTTACACGAAAAAGGGGACAAGACTATTTACAAGAACATGTAGTGACAGGATAAGGGGGAACAGGTTCAAATTGAAAGAGTGGGCTTAGATTAGATATTAAGAAAAACTTCTTCACTGCGGGGGTGGTGAGGCACTGGAACAGGATGCCCAGAGAAGCTGTGGATACCCCATCCCTGCAAATGTTTAAGGCCAGATTGGCTGGGGCTCTGAACAACCTGGTCAGCAGAAGGTGTCCCTGCCCATGGCATGGCGGTTAGAACTGAATGATCTTTAAGGTTTCCTTTCAACCATTCTAGGATTCTATCATTCTATTATCATGAAATCATGAGACATAATGGTATTAGAAGATATTATAGGAGTATTTTTGAAGAAAACAAAACTTCATTAGGGTACCAAATCATAGTTACTCATATCACTGATCTCCTTATAGCTATTGTAATTATCTGTTGATGCAATAATCTGAATGTAAACAAAGACATTTGAATTTTGGTCAACTTGCTATCCTTTTCCATAGGAGAAAGTCTTCCACTGGGAAAAAAATATTTCTGCCTCTTGTATGTTTACAGTGAGCCTTGAAAAAAGTAAATATTTTATATTAAGTCCTTGCTTTGAAGTCACATGATTCTTTAAGAACCTCTGCTTTTATTTAATAAAAAATAAGTCTCTTGAAGCTTGGAAAACATGTTAGATGATAAATAAAAAAAAACCTAGTAAAAAATACCCACAACTCCCTTTATTAAAATTGCATGGTAAAGAACAAAGAAATTGTGCACATCATGGTTTATAGTACTGATTAAAACATCCTTGACCCACAACTTATTATTGATATTCCTGGTAGATGCATTTTTCCCATTTATGGAATGAAAATTCTTAATAATGGCAAGGAAAAGCTCAACAAAAATAGAAAAAAAGAGAGGATACTTGGCAATGAGTTACATCAGTGCTCCTTACATGACTGAAAAAAATACAGTAGGGACACATCGAAAAAATACTTATATACGTCTTATGAGTCTCTGTATGAAATACATGGTGTTTCCATTGTCACTTGGCCAGAAATAAAATGCATATGTACACCAGGGTCATTTAATGTCCCCCACAAGTGCCTCAAGGCTTAATAGAATATTTTTGACATGAAGATTGCATTGCATTTTCTAATATGCCATGCGGAAATGCAGCACGCACAATATGGAAGTACGTCAAATATGTAACTCCTACACACCAACAAAACAGTTTGCCTTTAATTTCACATAAGGAGAGATGCAGAAACAAAATGCTACAAGAAATTTGTAGGAGAAATATGTCAGCTTTTGCTCCTCTCACTTAAATAAACACAAGTTTTGGCAAAAGTATCACACCTGCTCATAAGACTGCTGAACAAGTCAGACATGCAAGATCTCACTCGTAGTTGTACAAAATGGAGTAAAAAGCCTGTAGCATCAGAATGATTTTTTTTTTGGCATCTACCTAAAATTTGAAGGACAAATAATGCATTGTTGTCATTTCTCCACCCAGACTTCCTCTTGAAATAAAGCGGCTTGCCTGTCCAGTCTGTTTTTATGTTTCGCTCCACAGCATTAGAAGAAAAGACATTATTCACTTGGTCAAGAAGCTGAAACCAAACAGTATTAATGGTCTTTTCCAACATCCCATCTGATAAATTTCAAAATTAGAGGCAATGTTTACACATCAGGCAAATCGAAAAGGGGAACTGGGAGACAGACTGCATAAATACTGTTAAAAGAACAGTTCCAACTTTCCTTTCTAGACTTTTCTGTGTTCTTAATGTCAAGTGGACAGAAGCAGCACTGGTGATGCCTGCAGATTCTCCAGGGGTAGTTTTTGCAGTGATACATACAAGTAAGGGGGTGAACAGAAAAATGCCAGCTGTGGAAGGATCATTGGAGACAGCTAAAACAGAAAAGGGAGTGAAGGATTCAAGAACCTCCTGACTTGGAGCAGGAGCATACTGAGAACTATGTGACATTTTTGGGAAGTTTCCAAAATATAGGAAACGGAAAGGGAGCATGAAGAGGGCACTGAGATGAAGTTCTTGGTGCTTATCTGTTCTCTCAGTGCCTGCAGCTGTGAAGTGTGAAGCACAACAAGGGCTAAAATGTTGTTAACAGAAGCAGCAATACAACCATTGCATTGCACTAATGACATGGACATAGAACATTGGCAGTTCAAGCACTGGGGCGAGACTTGGATGGTCATCTGCTCAAGGATTCAGTGACTTTGACTGTTTCATATCTGACAGTCAAGTCTGTGGATGTAGAAATCAAATTAGCTATTCTGGAGAAACTAATTAGGGAGTTGCAAGCCTCTTGGTGATTGCATTCATTTTAGATTTGGAAACAGCTGAAAAAAGTTTCTATATCACAAATGTTTGCTGCACACTAATTCACTAATCATTATTGAGCTTGGAAGATTGCCAGCAAAAGAAAAAAGCAGCACTTTCAACAGGTGAAAATAGACTTATTTAGTTCATGCCCCAGTTTGGGTGTGTTTTGTTGCAGTGTTGAATGTCATAGTCGTGTGCTTTTTTGGTAAGGAACTGATCAAAGAAATAGAGTCAAGAATATATTGCAGGGACAACTCCCTGGAAATTTCATTAAACATGCTCAGCTGGTTAAACAAGAAGCAACTCCTGTTCTTGGAGCATTTACATCAGACAATTTTCTTATTACTTTGTCTTCCCAGTTTGGGACCTTGATACCTTGTCCTTTCCCCTAAAAAGAAAACAGGACATGGCTCAAGCTGCACGACAACCCCTTCTAACAGTCATTGGCATGAGTAAAAATGAAGATGTTTAATGAACAAAATAAAATTATCTATAAAAATTATATAGAGTATTTCCAGCCTAGGTATTTCTTGCTTGTAGAAGTCAAAGTACAAAATGCTTCTCTTGATGACAAGAGGTTGAATTTTCCCCATTAAAAAACCAAACCAACCCAACAAAAAACAAAATCAAAACCCAACCAATCAACCAAAATACCCCAGACAAAATCTCCTGCTTCCATAATAGCTGAATGGAATTGTCAGAACTTCCATATTTCGTAGTGAGAAGAAAACAGCTTACCACAAAACCAGGTTTAAAATCAAATAATATTGAAGTACCTTTTGCCCCATTTGAATCCTATAACAAGTATATACTCTCTTTATTATCTTAAAATTTGTATGGATCTTAAAACATGACAAGATACAGACCCAAACCTCTTGCCAAAGAACTTGCACTTTGTGAAAAGAAGTGGAAAGGCCAAAGTAAGGCTTGAGTCTCTCATGTACCTCTTTTTATGCCTAGTTTTTCAGGGAAACAGAAGAGCTGCGAGTTCAGCCAGGCCAGCACCTTGCATAAAAGGAAGTTTTCCATCCATGGAAAAATACAAAATACTAGGGACTTGAGATAAGAGTGAAAAATCCAGATTATCAATAAGACTTTCACTAGAACTAAGGAATATCCTGCAGTCAACAACAAAAAAATGGGATCAATGCAAGGATTCAAGATGCAAAAGTACTGTGGTCAGATCAGGAGAATATTGATAGCTGTATTTGGAAAAGCTGGGAGAGGGAATTATATGTATATTAGCACAGAGAAAACAAGACCTTATCAAATGCAGCTATTGTAATATATTTATTTTCTTTTTGTCCTCTTCTCACATTAAAAAATTTCATCTTTTTTTTTGTCAGCTATCAGAAAATCTCTAGCCAAGACTGAAAAGAAAATCTAATTTCTGTAGGATCAACAGGACCCAAACAGAATATTGCATGACTTGTACTTCCATCACACAGGGAAATCTGAAAAAGGAAGGATGATTTTCTTCATAGCTTTCTAAAACAACTACAGAATTGTATCTTTCCCATAAGCCTAGGGAAGTTCAAACTTACAGAAAAGTTCTCTTAGTTCTGCAGATTTTAGCATAATTTACAGAGGCTTTTTTCTCTTTTTTTTTCTGAAGAACAACATTAATTCATTTTTTATTTTGTGTGAGATACAAGGAATAACAATATGCTTACAGATAATACAACTATAATAGGGATAATGCCCACAAGTGTCACAGTCAGCAAATGGTAACACCAGTATTATTTTCAAGACAGTGTAAGTATGCATTTATATACTGGATCCTGAATATTGGCTGACACTGACAGTAATTAATTAATCAGCAATAATTCTTGCAATAATGATATCAGTGCAAAAGAAAATACTTCCATGACTGTCTCATATCCACATGCTTATCACAACAGACATAAAACAATATAGATATGATTTCAGCATTATTAGGCCAGAATTTTGTCTTTGGTTGTTAAGATCCTCCCTTATGGAAACTGAACGTAAAAGCAACCTCACAAAACATCAAAGCCCTGCTTTGAGCAGGAGGCTGGAGAGATGACCCCCTGACATCCCAAATTATCCTGTGTTTCTGTGACTATAACAGCCCTACATGCATATACAGTTTCAGAAAATCAGTCTCAACAAGTATGAACATTGATACAAGGTACCCCAAAATATGTTGGGTTTTAGAAATGTGATACTGTTTTGTTAATGTGTTCAACCAAAATATAAAGAGAGCCCAGGGGCCTTGAAGTAGGTCAGAATACTTGATTCTCTTCCCACTGCCCTCCTTCTGTGTCATTCTGAAGTACTACTTTGATCCTGTCTTATGTCTTTGATTTTTCTGAATAATAAATATAACTTTGAAAAACACCCTATAGAGAAAAGCTTGATGCTGTTGTACATAATATTTAATCCCTCCCAAAATTATCAATTCTGTTTCATTTGAAATAATTAATTCCAAATAATTTTATCAACATCCTTTTAAGCTAG
>NW_005054328.1:2299558-2301271 GCF_000277835.1 Geospiza fortis | reverse complement strand
AAATGACATTTACACAGGCATATATGGTTCTAGTTAATTCTCTCTGACATCACCCTGCAAAATAAATAGTTGGCTAAGATAAGACTGGCTAAGTTTTCAAGTGATTTAATAGTTCATTTATACAAAAAACGTTTTCAGAAAAATACGTCTTTAATCCAAGTCTGTCTGTATGTGAGTCTATGAGGCCTCGTGTTAAATTTGATAATATTGCTCTGTTCTTCCACAACTTCCAAGAGCCACGCACTTGACAGGCTTAAATCACTAGAAAAGTATTGATTTAGGAAGGTGCTGGTGGGCATTAATCAAAAAAAGGGAAGCATGGCAATAATTCCCAACCCCTTCTCTGTTTCTTGGATCACAGCCAGCCTGCTAAAGCAGGATGACAGAGTACAGTTGCCAGCTTACCTGGAGCAGACCTACAACTCTTCTAGGTCAGCATAAGCTCCATGTCTCCTAACCACAAAGCAGCAGTGTCTGTGTCAGCTCTTGCTGGCCACAGCTGACCACAGGTGCTGATGCCTTGTTGGATAACAATGCCTCTAAACCACACAGACAGTCCTTATCAGAGAAAGAAAAACACCCATGAGACAGCTCCCAGGTCTGAGCACTGCCCTAGCAGAGAGGAGGGAGCATCAGTGATGGGGAAGGAAAGTTGGTCAGGAAAAATACAGAGAAGAAAGCATTTGGGGATGGAAATGCAGGAACTGCAATGGTAATGCTGGCTTTGAGAGAAGATATTGTGTGGGAAGCTCTGTTGGAAGAACTCCTTGTGCTGTACATCATTGAATAAAAGATGTCTTGGAGAGGAAGGGCTGGAAAGGAGCAAGTGGATGAAGCCTGAAGTGGCTTCACTAGATAAAAAATTACAAAAAGAGATCTGAAAACCGTCATCTTATTTTTGACATGCTGAAGTGGTCTTACCCCCTTTCACAAAATTTTTCCAGTAACATGTACACTTGGCTCTGAGGTGCAGATCTTTCCCCTAATAGCCCTCATGAAAGACAAAAATACACATAGCTATTCGAGCTGATATATTAGATGATGTCTGCTTTTGAGATGGAGATTTTAATACAGAAGTTTTTAAATGTGCATTATGAAATTATGTAAAAATTATCTCATTGCATTGAAGACATATTCCACCCCTGCTGTACATTTTTACAATTTCTGTTCACTGCAAAACCATCATTCCTCTTTCTGGATTGTGATACCATACAATGTGCCTCTGAAGTGTTCAGTACACAGAACAGTGGGTCACCATTCCTTAATCTGTTTTATTCTGTCCTTTAAAATTTCCAAAGAAGTGAGAAGAAATTCACTGTCTTCACTCTGCTGACATTTAGAAAGTTGATGTCACATTAGTTTTCAAATATTTTCAAGTTCACTCATACTTTTATCTTTTATCTTTAAAAATGTTAGAGGTGCAACACAGGCTACATGAAGCAAAAAGAATTTTGATTGTCAGCTCTTGATGACTCCTAAATTGTTGGTATTTAAAAGTTTCAAAGATTGCAAGACTGTCCAAATTCACATCGTCATTTTCAATTACTACTGTTGAATCCGACTTCTACCTTACATGAGGAAGTTGGATACTGTAGGACAGAACTAAGTTCTCAAGAGGCAAAAGAATATTTTCCTTCCTCCACAACTAAAGCAAAACAGTAAAAGATGTAAATGAATTTGCTCTATATTAATCCCATGCTAATTTTTTTTTGT